>NC_039363.1:74697582-74707453 GCF_003573695.1 Papaver somniferum
TACAACAAGCAGGCTAATAAAACAGATGTTCTCAAACCTGACAAAATCATTTTTGCGAATCTAATGACAATTTCAGACTGATAACATACCCACAAAGTACCATTAATAGACCATTTCAGTAGCAAAACACATATCATGTTCAACAACAGAATATATACCATTTCAGGAACAACTCATAACCAACTATACAGACCTAATTGCAAAAATTCATAAATTGGAAAACCCTAATTTTCAAATCGATTTGAAAATCCTTAAATTGAAACCCTATACTAAACAAAAAACCCAAATTTCATAACAACAAAGAAGAGAAACAGAGTTAAGTTCGTGAAAATATACCTTCTTGGAGTTGCGGCAGTGTTCTTGTTCATTAATCCTTCATCAACCATTATCTTCTTCCCCATTTCTTCAAAAAGACAGAAATTACACGCCAGAAATTACTTAGGTTTTCACTAGAAAATACCCTCTATCAACTGGTTTAGGCATAGAAAACAAACTTAGATCTTGGTTCTTTATATAGTGATAGAGTAACAAAAATCTGATAGAAACCCTAACCAATTTGTGGCGCGAAATTTCTTGATAAGGATACATCAGTTGAATTAGTTTGGGATATATCCTAAATTCATGCTTGTAATCTTCTCAAATCAGATTGTTCTCTCTGCTCTCCCACCATCTTCTCTACCAACGAAATATTTCTTCTGATCTTCACATAGAGTTGAAACAAAGAAGGAAGGTTGTATGCGTCTTTTTTCATTTACTAGATATTAACATCCGCACAACACCTGTACCTTCAACTGACAGCTCAGCTAGTCCCCACTTCTCAACCACCTTTGACCGGTAACTTTAAACGGCAGGGCAGTTTTACAAGTTTTGAAAAAAACGGGCCAAGAATGTATATCGGCCCACAAATTTGGGATATAAATGACTAATTCCCTTGAATTTTTTTCTTGATTACCACGTCATCCAAAAAATTGTTATAATTATAATGTCAAAAATACCCTCCACTATATTTATATATAAGAAACAGAAGCATGAAAATCACTTGATCTGCGAACTTTCACTTTCCTTTCAGAGTTTTGACAGTTTAGTTTTTTTAGGGTTTATTTTCTTCTTCACATGTAATCTCTTCTGAAGTCAATTTATTTTTCTTTAAAAATCAACTAATTTGATCAATTTGATTATCAGTCTTTAATCAATCGACGGAGATGGAATCAATTGATTCATTTTTTATACTTATCTGAGAAGAAAAAGGCATATAGGTATGTTTTGATTTGTTAGTTTTTTTTTTAGTTTCTGATTTAATATTTAGTTCAATCGATTGACGAAGATTGATATTTCAGAAATAGAAGATTTTCGATGTTGATAACCTAGTAGCCACAATTTCATCTCGATTCTACTTTAATTTCATGTTAATTATGCTTTTGAGAAAAAAAAAATTTAAGTTTTACCAATTTTTTCTAGGGTTCTTGAGTGAAGTTCGATTTATCTCTCATTTTGTAACTCTCATCGAAAATTTAAGAGCATATTTCAGATCAACATACAATAATCTTACCGTGGAATCGAATAAAATTTTACCAAATTTTAATTTTCGATCTCATATGATCTTATACCTGTTCAATCAAAATTTTAGCTGTTTGAAGAACAACAATAGTTGTAATATGATTTTAGTAGCTAAAGTATATATTATATCTGTTGATGGTGGTTTTTAGCTCAGGGATAAAATTGTAAACTTTGCATTTAATATGTCGTTACTCTGCAAAGAAACGGAGCCATGTAAAAGCGCTGAGTGTTCAACCTCTCCACTGATACATTTATTGAGAAACTCAATATTTCCTCATGAAATTTATCAAGAATGGTGCATGTAGCAACAATCTCAAATACTTTGTAAATTTCGGCACCGTGCCCATATTATTTAATTAATATAAGTTTTTTTGAATACTTTCTATGCTATGTTCCCCGGACGAACCTTTAATATTGATATGGCATGACAATTTGTGTTCATTCGCAGCAGAGTAGCACGAATTTCCAAGTATCAAGGTTAAGGTCCTTGCATAAAGTACTCAATCAGAAAGCATACTGCTCTCTGGCAATAAACTTAAAGAATTCTGTGTCAACACATAGAATTCAATCGATTTTGTGATACTTCACAAGATTCAAATATTACCCTGACTGATTTGCAAAATTTAGGGTTTTGCGCCCTGCGCAGTTGTTTATGGGTGAAAACGGTTTCTGCGGTTTTTGGTAAATTTGGGTGTGTGTGGATGAGAAACGAATCTAAACCCTAAACAAATGCACTGCACGGGAGTGATTTCTGATTCGAGAGATCAATCTGTTCAATTCTGGTCTAAACCAAGAAATGGCCGTTCCAGACTTGCTTCGGTCACAAAGTGAAGGAGATGGGGTTGATCTTAGGGAGGGAAGCGAAGAAGGTGTTGAGATTGTGAAGGTGTTGGTTGTTTATGACTTGTATCAGAATATCGAACTGGCTTGCAATTATGTAAGCAATCAGCTCTGGGTGTTTTGGATACGTTGTATCAACACTTGATTTCTGTCTCTTCTGGATATAGGGAGGAGAACCTATTTATACAAGCCATTGAGCATAACCCTCTTCTCTCGTGTGAAGTGGAGGAAGTGGAGTGATGGATTAGTGGGGTCGTGTGAGTGATTACACGATCACGTCTTGGACCACTTCCCTCATCCTCTTAATCGTCCATGCCTCCTGACACGTTCTTGTAATGGCGCGTTGCACGCTGCACGCTGTAAACCGCCATACCAATACCCCAGTAAGTATCCCCCAATTTGTAACATGCTTGATGTCTCGAATGTATGGATCGTGTGACCCACAGGAAGTAGCATGTGATGCTAGGTTAAATAACTAAGTGTTTAATAAATCGATATTCAAGAAATATTGTGTATACTCTATGCATGTAATGCATCGAATATATTCAATATGCTTAAAGCATCGCTGTTTTAAATCTTAACGGAGTAAGTCACGGATTAAGCGTCTTAAAATAGCATCTCGTCCATCCATCTTCGAATGATCGTTTGGAGGATGCATGGGCGAGCCATGCTTTGGCCGATCACTCCATGTGTAAGAGTGGCAGACGGTGATCATAAGGACGCTTCATTGGCCGCTTAGCTCTTAACCTAGGCTATCCGTACAAGCTAGCGAAGTTTAACGGACGAGATGGCTTGCGATCCTCATCTGCGACCGTTCGATGGATTTTTAGGGTTTTAGGAGGTATGCAAGCGCCCACCTTTGGATCGATCGAACTCGAGCCTGGGAGCCGATTCTGGTGGGACCGATCGGTCCTGCATGGAGGTGGCCCGTCAGTGTACACGCCCATACTGTCTCGTCTTGTGAAGGTGCGATCTAGGTCACTCTATTTAACCGGCAAAGAGGAGTGGCCAAGATCGGTTTTCAATAGGAATTGTCGCAAAAGATTCTTAAAGGGGCGTGATATGCCACCTTTAAGGCGCACGAATCGAGGCGTCCGGCCATAGTTGGCATAGGCCAATCGTTCATGCGAGTAGATGGGCCCACGGTGATCATGTTGACATGCTTTGGACCCTTTTAGTCTATATCTACACCCTCCATCCAAGCTTGCGAAGATGGACGCTCGTGATCGATTAACGACACATGTAACATGCCGCAAACCCTAATTAGGGTTTTGGATCGGTCTTGTGTAGGCAACTTCAATCCGATCGGTTTTGCAATCTATTCTCCTCCCTTGGGAAGGTCGATCGTGTGGGGCCCACATTGGGCCTGCGGTGAGCATGCGTGTACTTGTTCCACGGTCCTAGGTGCGATCTAAGCCATCCAACCATACTTGCGAAGTTTGATGGTCGTGATCAATTTAAGACACTAGTGGACTTCCACGGTTTTTAAATCATCATGCTAGCCGTGTTTTGAGCAATTGTTTATTGCTCCATGGCTTGGTCATGAGGGAGACGACAGGTGGGTGGAAAGTGGGCCTACCAATGTGCATGCCAACGCTTCTCCGGTTAATCGCAGGAGGATCCAAGCCGTCCAACTTGGCTTGCGAAGTTGGACGGTCGCGACTTCTTTGGGACTTGTTTTGACAGTCTTGCGCATGCTAGCCACTCCATACCAGCTCGGCCATCCTTCTTCAAGGCTTGCGTTTGGTGGATATTTGGGGGCATGGCATGTGTTCGACCGGCCAGGGTGTAAACGGACCCCGCTGGTGGTCATTGCGATGATAGCCTGCTCCTGCTGAGGATCGTCTAGGCTGGTTAAGTCATGCGTCCAACCTGCGTGGTCGTGATCGTTACTGAGACTGACACGAGCAATCCAGATTTCCCTTAAGAAATATACTCAATCGGGCTAGTATAACACACCGAGAGGCTCAATCGGGCTAATATAACACGCCGAGAGATGTAGCTTGTACGGGTATTTCGTGCATGCCTCACTATTGATACTTGGAGATTCGTGTTACTCCGCTAAGAGCACCACTCAGTCGTCATGCCGCACCAATAATGAGAGTTCTGCGGGAATAGCACAGGAAATACAAGGCTAATTATGCATTAATTAAAAATGCTATGAATCCACAGAATATCGGGATTGTTGCTACATGCTCCGTTCTGGGTGTATTTAATTCACAGAATACTGGAATTGTTTCCACATGCTCCATTCTAGGTGAATTAGTAAAGTGAAGAAGTATTCATCACTCAGATAACTTTATCCTCCGCAGGACGTCGACATAATAAGTTTGGATTTTACAATTTTAGCCTTGAACGGAAATCCACCATCAACATTAAGTCCCCTTCCTACCGCATAATGGTTACACTATTGTGGGGTAGGCATGAGATGGTGACGTATACAATGTAAAAAAGAAAAGATAAAGGAAGTTTACCTTGAGGGATTCTGTTCGGACGTGTTGGCAATCGTCCGTGTGAGTACACCAGGTGTGACCACGACCTTGGTAGGACCGGTTTCCTCCTTCGGGTATTTGAGACAAGAAGGGAACAGAACTTGTATATTCCTCTTCCCATAGAAAACTGTGCATGTAACGCTGGAAGAATATTGACACCACCATGTATATGCTTCGACCAAACGCCACCCTGTTGCACCTGTTTGATAGGCATTTGGGCCCGCCTACTTCTCTCAACCGTGGGACTCATCATGCGCTTGCTTGATCGAACGTGGGCTTGTTGTGCCTGCTTCGGTTAAACGTGCGTCCACTGCGTGCCTGTTTCGGTCGAACGTGGGACCTGATGTGAGCATGCTTGCTTCGAACATGGGCAGCTGTATATGTTTCGAACCCGTGTACATGTTTCAAACGTCAGCCCTGTCCTGTGCCTGCTTTTCCCGTACGGTTGATATGCTTGCTCGAGTGTCATCCTTGCTACTTCGACCAAACACCGACCCTGCTATCTTGACCAAACACCAGCCTTGCTGCCTGCTTCGCTCGAACGTGGGACCCACCACATGCTTGCTTTGTTCAAAAATGAACCTTGTGTGCTCAAATATGAATGTGGGTCTTGCAGAGAGCGTTGAAGCAGCTTCTGAAGCGTACGTCTAAGCGGGTCCCGGAGAGAGCGTTGAAGCAGCTTCTGGAGAGCGTTGAAGTGTTGAAGCAACTTCTTCTGGGGAGAGAGCTGAAACGCCTTCTTCTAGAGAGATTTGAAACGCCTTATTCTGGAGAGAGAGAGAGAGCATTGAAGCGGCTTCTGTTGGAGAGTGGTAGGAAAGTGGTAGGAAATTGTTGTTTAATTCACTTCCTTACTCAACTACAATAATGTAGAAAGTGGTAGGAAAGAGTTCGTATCCACAGAGAGGAAATTGTTGTTATGCAAATTTCAGTTTCTTAGGTAACCAAGGGGTGATTTTTTTTAAACAAATAAAATAAAATAGAATACAGCAAAGTAAATAAGTGCAAATATCAATAAGGAGAGGATATTGGTCATGGGATAGTATCATTCACAAGCATGCATTTTTCATCATTGAATAGAATTGATAATTTAATCTCTTATTTATTAAAAGTCCTAGAATACCTTGATCGCAAGAATATCCCGCTAATTCCCTAATTTCATCACAACCACATTAAAAAGACGCTTATGTAAATTCTTTTCAAAAAGCAACCCAAAGTGTAAAAGCACAATTGAATTTAACTCCCTAAAAGCTTTAAGATTTGTGGAATAAGACTCATCAAGGAAAACAAACGTGTAAAAGCACTAAGTCGTTTTAACCAAGGTTATGATTCATATGTGGGTAGTAGGATGTATCACTACAAGCACCACTCACAATTATGCTACCAAAAATCAGGGACAAACAACTTTTTCGTATTGAAAACCCTAATATAGCTATAGAGTTGAAATCAAATCGGATTGATTCCGGACTCAACCAATAAAACAATCAAATCATATATAATTATAAACCATGAATCATAAACAATAAAATCGAGACAAAACTAATTCATTGAGTCAAATCACATGCATTGAGAAATCAACTTTTATCCCATAACCAATTGTGTATTTAGTTACTCATAATAGAGGAGTTCATAATCAATAAAATAATTAAGAAGAAGAAAATAAAGCAAACCCTAGAAGTAGTTCTCTCAAAAGCTCCAAGAAGAATAATAATAAACGTGATAATCCAAATAGATATAGGAGTCTTCTTTTATATCCCTTTGCCTTCCAAAATTAGGCCCAATCTTCAAAGTCCATTAGATGAAAATCCGCGTGGTCCAAAAGTTATAAAAACTCGTGTACAAACTTTGTCAATTCGGGCCCGGAAAAGTCGCCGGAAAAGTCCGCCCGGTCACCGGTCAAACGGGTCAACTCGGTCAGTCAACTCGGTCAGTCAACTCAGTCAAGGTCAGAATCAAACCGGGTCAGGGGAGTCAGCTCGTCTAGTCAGCTTCTTACTCAGCTGGATGGCTGAGTTAGCTGGGCTGAATTCACCAGGCCAGAACTGTCAGGCCTGAGCTGTCAGAACTGATGTACAACCATGATGGCAGGCTATCTTGCCAGGCCATCTGTGCTGTCAAACCATCTGTGTTGCACAATCATTGTGCTTCTGTTCCAGCCATGATGGATGTGCTTTCCTGCACATACAATTCTCACTTAATCACCAGCTTCCAGTTCATCTTTCCTAGCTGCAGTTTCATAACCATCTCCATATCTTCATTGCAACATCAATTGCAATTGAAATAACCCATTTACAGATTCATAGCACTCACCACAACTCAGTCTTGCCTCAGCTTCAGTTGCAACATCACTGTAACCCTATTTCATCTCTAGCCTCAGTGTAGCATCAACACAAAACTGCACCTGCAACTGCACACTCAGTCCACCATTCACAATGCAACTCAATTCTTCCCCAGATTCATCTCAAGTTCCAGTTCAGGATCTTCATCTGTAGTAACAACATCTCAGCCTTGCAATCTTCCATTATAGCCATATTTGCCAACTGACCAACACCTGCAATGAGTAGCAGCATCAGCATCTCACCTACACTTTGTTCAGCACTGACCAACTCAGGACATAACTCAAAGTCACTGCACCATGACCATTGCATTATCTATAGCTCATTGCCTCCATAACCAAACACAGTTGCAACTTCAGTAACTCAACACCTTGGCAGAAACACCAACAGCAACTCACCCTGTAACAGCAACAACATCAGCAGCATCTGCATTTGCAACCATTGCAGCAACACTAGTTCACCATTAGTTGCAGCTCAACTTAAATCCAATTCATCTACTGCACCACCATCTGTAGTAGCTCATATTGCTGGTACCTGCAATACCAAGTTCAGCTCCAGAAATTTGAGCCATCCCAACACATACCAACTGCAGCCTAAAATTCTCCATATGCTCCTTCTCAGCTGCTGAGCACTAACCACCAATTCAAGCCTTCTCACTCTGCTCTTGGCCAACAGCACCACCACCTGCAGTTCAACCCAGTAGCTGCACCACTTCAACCTCAGCAACCCTAATCAACACCTCCTGAACCATTTCCTCCACCAACAACAGTTCTAATTCGATCTGAAATTTCGTTCTTCTCTGCTACAACATACCACATGTCTTCTCAATCTGAACCACTTTTCATTCTTCAAACACCACAGAACCCTAACTCACCTTCTCAATCAAAACCAATTCATACCCAAAGTCGACCACCATCTTCACTGTCAATCACCACCAGGAGAACCCTAACCTGTCATACATCTAAGTCTGCAATCAACAACAACTTCAATTCATCTGCTGTTGTTGAATCTTCAGAATGAGAAAAACCCATCTGCAATTTATCTTCTCATTTGAACTCAGAGAGCAACAACAAAACCCTAAGTTTCTTCAACTAGATTTCTTCCCGATTCACCAACATCTCATCAATACTATTCTGCAATTCGATTACACCTTTCTTCTTGCTGATTCAACACGACAGCATCACCAATTTCTTCTCAATCTCACTGAGTTTCTCTGATTTTCCCTAATGGAGATGCTTTCTCTCGGGTTCATACAGGGAGGAGGAGAAATAAATGATGAGAAATGATTTTCTCTAACTTCTAGGGCTGTGTAAGAAATGTTGTGGATATAGCCACCCCAGCACCTGAGATAAGGGTTACCCATATGGCTACCCTATATATCCACCCATGTAACATAGATAAGGGGTACAACCTCAAATAGTTTGGCCTGTCAGTTATGGGAAACTGACAGTTCATTCTTCCCCTTCTTCGCCGCATAACCTTGGCTAGCTCCAGCCACCACTCGCCTGTGAATTGACGATTCTGCCCTTATGCTCCAAAAGAGTGCTTTGTTCCTTCTTTTGCTCCGAATGACTCCCAAGTACCTAAATACTCAAAAGCAAACATAAGATACATAATTTACAAGAAAAATAACAAAGAAAGCATAAATACTAGATATAAAATTAGGTGTTTTAGACACCTATCAAATTCCCCCACACTTAGACTTTGCTAGTCCTCGAGCAAATCAAACAAAATTTTTTTAAAACATACATACAACTCCGTCTCGTCGAGCCTACGGTCACTTTTAGCATAAATAACAAGCCTTTAAACCCCTAGGTTTCCCTAGTGGACGAGTTATAGTCTCGTGAGGGCTTACGAGAGGTATACCCACAAAACCTACTCCAACTTTAAAGCTTTCCAGCTTCCCAAGCACCCAAAGAGCTATGAGGACATAGATTTTCTGCATGCTAGTAATAAGATGTTAGAAATATCAAAGAACATATTCATTCTTAAATCTTGAGTGAGAAATAATCACACCATAATGAGAGAATGCGTGTTTGAGAGCGATCAATAAGCATTTCGCCTCGACTTCTGCCTCACATAATAGGATTTTATGATAATTGCACTAAAAAAAACGGCTTTTTTATGGGTCTCACATGTGTGTAGGTAGGAATGAAGAGAGAATCCTACATACTTGAATGGTGGGAAGAAAACCTTCCGAATAATTTCTGGAGACTCCACAAAATCGTGGAAAACAAGAATATTTCTGATGATCTCTAAGAAAGAAAATCAACCATTATTATTAAAAATAGAGGATGAGAGTACTTACCACCTTCACATCTGATTGCAATGATGAAAGCACCACTCTCACAACATCCAATAGAAACGTAGTCTTCAGCTCGTCTTCTCCATCTTGGTCTTCGTCTTCGGTCTTCAATTATTGATGATAAACTCTTGAACTTCGTAAAAATTCGACAATTTTTAACTCTTTGCCTTCAATTCCTTGTTGCTTGAAACTTCATTATGGATTTTTCTTGTTCCATTTGCTTTATTAAATAAATACAAAGGAAAAAATAAACTAAACAAACCAAAATAATACAAATGGATTTTTTTTTCGTTTCTATTATTTATTTTTTTCATTTTTTTTTCTTTTTTTCCGTTTTTTTT
>NC_039363.1:74707561-74972872 GCF_003573695.1 Papaver somniferum
CGTTTTTTTTTTTTTGTGAGACAAGAGAAAATAAAAATAAACAATGAAATTGTTATAACCATGGAATAAATACTTTACTGTTTGGTTCTTCACAACTTGTATTGTCTTCGTATCATAAACTCCAATATAATTCTCATCTTTTGATTTTCTTCGCTCTTGTAAATAAAAATCTGCCCATTGTATGTTGCTTGCAAACCTCAAACGTATTCAACTTTCCTTGTAGATTTTAATGTTGCTTCCTTTGTTGATGATGGTTGTGTTTCTATGGACCCGTTGTTGACGAGAGCGATGCTAACTGCAAATCAAACTACAAGAAAGTGGTTTTCGTCTATAGACGTCACCCTCATGATTGCAAAAAATTTTCAAAATTTTGTTTTTTTTTTCAAAATTTTGTTTTTTCTTGCATAAAACCTTCAACTTTTAAAGATAGTAGAGTCACTAGCATACTTATAGGTATGTTTACATAGAGATTCTGACCGACATAACTGAACTTGGAAGTGCTAGGGAACTACATTCGGATTTCTTACGAATTGGAGTGTTAAATAATGGATTTAATCATGCCGGTGATGCAAATTAGGTGCAGGGAGAAATGCATTATTAGAGTTGCTGATCAATCATTAGTGGAGACTACCCGTTATATCATGTGAGGCACCGACCAAAATTTTGCTTCTTTTGAGTGTGTGTCACCGTACATTAATTCCAGGTAGAATGGTGAGCTACCCAACTTCCCACCAATTTTCAGCACTATTATTATATGTCATTATGGATTGCCAAATGAGATTATATCAGATAATGGGTACAATTTTGTTAGCAAAAAGGTAAAAAGGGAGTGTGCAAAGTACAAGATCCAGCTAAGGAACTCAACAGTTTATAGGCCGCAAACCAATGGTGATGTGGAAGCTGCAAACAATACATTAGGAAGAGTCTTGAAAAAGATGACAGAAACATAAAAATATTGGAGTGATAAGTTACCTTATGCATTATGGTCCTACCGTACCTCGATCCGTACACCCACTGGTATGACTCTGTACTCTTTGCTTTATGGCACAGAAGCAGTTTTGCTCGTTGAAGTTGAAATTCCCACCTTACGAGTGATAACGGAAGGCATGATACCGGAAGATGAATGGATAGAATCGAAAGTTCAACAACTAAATTTGATTGATGAAAAGAGGATACGTGTCGCATGTCATTCGCAGGCTTACCAGGAGAGGATAACTCGAAGTTTCAACAACAAGGTTCATCCGCGAGGCTTAAAGGAAGGAGATTTAGTGCTTTAAGAAGTCAGACCTATAAAACATTCTGACCCAAGAGGAAAGTTCAAGCCTAATTGGGAGGGTCCGTACATCATCAAAAGTATTTATCCAGGTTTTGCAGTCCGTTTTTAACTGATCTGGATGGACGAGAAGAGCCGAAGCTCACAAATGTCGACCAACTGAAGAAATACAACACCTAAGGTAAGTGCTCAAAACTATCTAAGGGCGGCGAACGCTCATACAACTTAAGGAGAAATTTTTTAGGAGTCCAATATCTCTCTCTCTCATAGCATCAGGTAGAACATAACTAGGGGCAGGGTCATCACTGTGTTTAGCCCCATCAGTCGGTCAGTCCAAAAAAATAAATAAATTCAAGAATCGTTATTTCCAGTTTTATAGCGTCAGCAAAGATAAATAAGGGGCCACCACTATCATCATGCCAGGCCCACGTCGATAGAATGAGTGTTTTGAAGTCATAGAGAGAGATATGTTTGTATGTATGTCATCACTAGTCTTGTACACCATCTCCTAAAGTTCTATGAGCAACGGACGTCCAAACGGATGGATTTGAGTAGGAAAAAAAATGAAAAATGAAAAAAAAAAGAATTTGTGTAGTTAATAAACATCCACTTGAGAAAATTGGTCGGCATTTGAAGAAATCAAAGAAGAATAAGAAGCATCGAGGAGAAATGATCAACAATTGAAGGAGTTAGAAAAGAGTGGTAAGCCGCATGACGACACAAGGATAGAAGAAGGTAAGCCAACATATATGTACTCGGGAATTTTTGGGCAAAACATTCAAACAGTTGGGAATGGTTGGAAGTGGGCAGCTTGACTCTTGAAAATTCGACGGTGCCGGCGTAATACCAATGTTCTCCCTCCCTACACGGTAAATCAGGAAATTGGGCTCCTATGTATCATAATCAGGTATTATTGTTTTCAATTTTATAGTGTTTTCAGAAAAAGGAAAAAGAAAAAAAAACTAAAAAAAATAATATATATAATAATATTAAAAAAAAAACCTCTAATTGTGTGGAAGCCGATGAGGAAAAATCTAGGTAAACATAAAATAAATAATAATAAATTACACCACCGTTTAGATTGACTGAGGAAATAATTCCGGCACGATCAGTTGTATTTCTTTCTTTTTCTTTTCTAGGATTATTTTTACGGTCCGCGAGTTATAACCCCAGAGGTGTCACCATCCTTCCACAAAAAACCCATCAAAACAAAAGTAACACAAAAACCCCATCAAAACAAAATTAACACAAAAACCCCAAATTTTATGATGAAACCAACATTTAAATTTGGAGTTTTTGTATCAATTTTTAAAAATTTGGGGTTTTTGTATCAATTTTGTTTATGATGGAGTTTTAATGGATCCCAACATTTGAGTGGGGTTTTCGTACCACAAGTTTGGTCACCTTGGATTTTTATGACTAGTTTTGTTATTTTTATAGATTTTACTTTCATTAAGAGCATGTACTACTAATCGCTCTCTCTTGTGTGAAGCATAGCAGCGTGTTTGCAGCTACTCAATTTGTAGTACTACAATTTCAATCTGTAAGTCTTCGTGGGAGACTTTGCATCTCTCCAAAATAGGAATAGTCTCTCGCTTGAAGGAAGTAAAGGATTGACGCCATTGGAAAATAAAATCATGGAAAATTGAAAGTAAGGAAGGTCGATAACTGCAGCAAAAAGAGAGTTTCAAAGACATAATGAAGAAAGTATATTCAAGAGAGAATCATTGTAATCAATTGGTAAGTACTTATTTGTTTTCGCAACGCAGCAATACGAACTTCTGGACTCGACTATCCATGACGATGTATATGTGCGTTAAATTAAAATGCTTAGAGACGATCCGGGTGAACTTCACAGTGTCATCCCGGGTGGCTCAAGGTGAATTCAACAAATTTTGGGGGAGCCTTTTGATCGTGTTTGGCTCCAAAATGGTTGGCTAACATAGTACCGATCTCGAAGAAGGATGGCAAAGTACGAATGTGCATCGACTACAGAAACCTCAATAAGGCAAGCCCAAAAGACGACTTTCCCCTCCCTCATATTGACATCCTTGTTGACAATGCTGCAGGGTATGGATTACTATCATTTATGGACGGGTTCTCATGATATAATCAGATAAAAATGGCAGAAGAAGATAGGGAGAAAACATATTTTATTACACCTTGGGGGATATTTTGCTATGTGGTAATGCCTTTCGGTCTCAAAAATGCTGGAGCTACTTATCAACGCGCAATGACTACTCTTTTCAAACCTGCATGCACGTGCATTGATTGTAATCTGCATTCATTTTGCACAAAATCCGAGGCATAAGCACCATTGTGTTACCGTATATTCTTTTGTTTCCTTGAAAACAGGAACACGAGCATAGAATCTGAAATGAATATCGATGCTGGGGCATTTTCTTGGTTGTGCGAACTATTCCAACAAATGTTGGATACCAAATTCTCAGAATATGAAGACATGATGGAGGTTGATATCAAGAAGTTGACTCTTGAGGCCGTTACTGGGTCTCTAGGAAAATATGAGCTTGATGCTGGTAAAGTGACTGACGGGTTAGCTGATTTCTTTGCAGACGAACATGAGGTAAGCACTATAAAAGTGGACTCAGGTAAGACTTTCGCTAAAGTACCCTGTTTTAATCCAGTCAATTCAATTCGATTAATAGAAGGTCAGAAATGCCCTTCGAACATTCATGTGGAAAAAACTTACATGGTTGGAAAACCAGAGAATTATGTTCTTTCTAAACTTTTTTCAGGAAATCAAATTAATTTTAGAAACAAAATATTTGACTTGGAGAAGGAGCACGATTATACTGATGGACCGACTCCCAATGACGAGGAAATGATTGAAGAGGACGTACCTCATGAGATCCTCAAGTCATTAGATCACTTGGAAGACAAGCTGGAACCAGTAGAAGAAGTAAAGTCGGTCAATCTGAACACGGAAGATCAACCCCAAATGGTCAAGATCGGTACTACTTTATCTTTAGAAGAAAGGAATACTATGATCGAGTTGCTAACTCAGTACAAAGATATATTTACATGGTCGTATGAAGATATGGCAGGGTTAGACACAGACATGGTAGTACATCACTTACCTATCATCCCTGGAATGAAGCCAATCAAACAAAAATTGCGCAAGCTCCGACCAGAGTGGTCTTTGAAGGTGCATGACGAAGTGATCAAGCAATATGAAGCTGGTTTTTTGATGGTAAATCTAAAAACTCTATATGCAAAATACTCCCCCATACTTAAACTTCACATTGTCCTCAATGTGCAAAACCGAAAATTCTGAATTATGACGTAGCAGCAGATTAAATGCAAAAAATGTACAAATTGGTAAGGAATTTGGAAAAACTCCATTTCACAAAAGTTTTTCATCTACGTGTTTTCTACAAAGTGTCAAAAGTGAACAGTATTTCAATAAACGGTCTGACAGTTATGGTCTCTGAACTGAACTACGTGCAGTCTGAATTTTTCTGCCGAAAAGAGATTGGACAACGTTTTCTTCTAAAATAGATTCGGACTCTACAAAATTATATATGGGGATTAAAAATATTATATGAAAACAGTAAAAACAGCAAAGAAAAGGTATTAAGATACAAAACCTATGGGTTGCCTCCCATTCAGCGCTTGGTTTAAAGTCGTCAGCCCGACTTGCTCCTTGCTTTCTATGACTCCTCCAGAGGGAGTGCATCCACAAAATTAGCTCCTTCCACCACTTCGGAAGTGAAATTCTCATAATATGGTTTCAACCGGTGCCCATTAACTTTAAGTTCCTTGCCTGTAGCTATGCTACGAATTTCCACTGCACCATGAGAAAACACATTAGTAACAATAAAAGGTCCAAACGTGACCTTAATTTACCCGGAAATAAATGCAAGCGAGAATTAAACAAAAGCACTTTCTGCCCAATGCAAAATTGTTTCTTAGAAATCATATTATCATGAAAAGCCTTCGTTTTCTCCTTATAAATGCGTGAGCTTTCAAATGCATCATTGCGAAGCTCCTCTAGCTCTTGGAGTTGTAACTTCCTTTGCTTTCCAGCCCCATCCATCTCCATATTGCATTGATTAATATCCCAAAATGCCTTATGCTCAATTTCAACGGGTAAATGACAAGTTTTACCATACACAAGCCTAAAGGGAGACATCCCGATAGGTGTCTTGTATGCGGTTCTATAAGCCCACAAAGCATCATTAAATCGCATGCTCCAATCTTTCCTTTTTGGATTCACCGTCTTCTCTAGAATGGATTTCACCTCCCGGTTAGAAACCTCGGCTTGTCCATTTGTTTGGGGATGATAAGGTGTTGCAATCTTGTGCGACACATTGTACTTCTTCAACAAGCTTTGTAAGATCCTGTTATTGAAGTGAGAACCCCCATCGCTAATTATGGCTCTTGGAATTCCAAACCTTGCAAAGATATTAGCTTGCACAAAATCTGAAACCACTTTAGAATCATTAGTCGGGGTGGCCTTAGCTTCCACCCATTTGGAAACATAATCCACAGCAAGTACGATATAAAAATTCCCATGAGAGTTGACAAAAGGACCCATAAAATCAATACCCCATACATCAAAAACTTCAATAAATTGAATAAAAGTTTGTGCATTTGATTTCGGGCACCTAGATTGCCTGTTCTTTGACACCTATCACAAGTTGTACAAAATATATATGCATCTTTAAACAAGGTTGGCCAATAGAAACCGCTTTCAAGTACCTTGTAAGCGGTTCTCTTACTCCCAAAATTTCCTCCGCAAGCATAGGAGTGACAAAAAGACAAGATGGAATTAAATTCAGATTCGGAAACGCACCTTCGTAACACTTGGTCACTACCTTGTTTCCATAAGTATGGATCATCCCATATGTATTGGTTCCCTAACCTCTTAAGTTTGTCCCTCTCAGCACGAGACAAGTTCTTTGGGATTTGTTTAGACACCAAGTAGTTCACAATGTCAGCATACCATGGTTCTCCAAAGGCAATTGAGAATAGTTGCTCATCCGGAAAACTTTCACGCAATGGGATAGCTTCCTTGTCCACGGCAAGACGGCTCAAATGATCCGCAACGGTGTTCTCAATTCCTTTCTTGTCCTTGATTTCAATATCAAACTCTTGCAAGAGAAAAATCCATCGTATGAGCCTCGGTTTCGCCTCTTTTTTCATAAGCAAGTACCTAAGCGCTGCATGATCAGAAAAGACAACAACTTTTGTACCAATTAGATAAGAGCGAAACTTTTCCAAAGTAAAAACAATGGCTAACAACTCTTTTTCAGTGGTTGTGTAGTTTTGTTGGGCCTCATTTAACGTTCTAGAAGCATAATAAATAGCATGAGGTATCTTCCCCACACGTTGCCCAAGCACCGCACCAACCGCATAATCATTTGCATCACACATGAGCTCAAAAGGCTTTCTCCAATCCGGTGGTTTAATGATAGGGGCTGAAATCAAAAGTTCTTTCAAACGATTGAATAAGTTAAAAACCACATCTTTGATTTTCATCAAAGTTAAAAACCACATCTTTTTGCAATAAGTTGCAAAGTGGTGATGCTATCTTGGAAAAGTCTTTGATAAACCTACGATAAAAACCTGCATGACCAAGAAAAGAGCGTATCTCCCTCACCGTAGTGGGAGGGGTTAGAGCACGAATAAGGTCTATTTTAGATTTATCGACTTCCAAGCCTTTAGAAGATATTATATGGCCTAAAACTATGCCATGAGTTACCATGAAATGGCACTTCTCCAAATTTAGCACAAGATTTGTTTCAACACATCGTTCAAGGATTAATGACAAGCTGTGCAAGCAAAGGTCAAATGAATCACCAAATACACTAAAGTCATCCATAAACACTTCGATTATGTTTTCAACATATTCTGAGAAGATACTTACCATACACCTTTGAAAGGTAGCTGGAGCATTGCACAAGCCAAAAGGAATCCTTCTATAAGCAAAAGTACCGAAATGACAAGTGAAAGTGGTTTTCTCTTGATCCTCCGGCGCTATCATAATCTGATTGTAACCTGAATAACCATCAAGGAAGCAATAATAAGAATGTCCAGCTAAACGTTCAAGCATTTGATCAATAAAAGGCAATGGAAAATGATCCTTCCTAGTGGTGGCATTCAATTTTCTGTAATCAATACAAACCCTCCAACCGGTTTGCACACGAGTTGGGACAAGTTCGTTCTTATCATTCTCCACCACCGTCACACCTGATTTCTTTGGTACTACTTGTACCGGGCTCACCCACTTGCTATCGGATATGGGGTAGATAACACCCACGTCCAAAAGCTTTAGTATCTCCTTTTTCACAACTTCCATCATGGGAGGGTTCAAACGACGTTGTGCATCCCTTGTAGGCTTTGCATCGTCCTCCAAACGAATTTTGTGCATACAAATGGCAGGGCTTATACCCTTGATATCGGCAATTGTCCATCCTATGGCCGTCTTGTACTTCCTTAGCACCCTTAGAAGTTTTTGCTCCTGTAATTCACTAAGCTTGTTAGAAACAATCACAGGTAAATCTTCCTTGTCACCCAAGTATAAGTACTTTAGGTGATCGGGAAGAGGTTTCAATTCTAACTTTGGAGATTTAACAATGGAAGCTTTTCATCACTGCATGGTAAAGAGATATTATGAGTTTCAGGGCATCCTTGTAGTGAATTAAGATCACCAAGGGCTTCCTTGACTTCATTACCACACTCTACACCATTATCCATGGATGTAGTCAAAACGGTTTCCAAAGCATCATCACTATTAAATTCAAACAGTTGTTGTGCCAATGTATCCATAACATCAATGGAGAAACAAGAATGGACATCACTAGGATATCTCATCGTCTCGAAAATGTTGAAACGTATTGTTTCTCCATCAAACTCCATAGTTAGCGTTCCCTTGTCCACATCAATAATGGTTTTCGCCGTTTTCATGAAGGGACTCCCAAGTAGCAATGGAAGAGACGAGTCCGGTGACCCTTCATTCATCTCTAACACGCAAAAGTCAGCTGGAAATACAAGTTGATTAACCTGCACAAGAACATCCTCAACAATACCCATTGGGTAAACATTAGAGCGATCGGCTAATTGCAATACAATTCCAGCCTTTTTAAGAGGACCTAACTCAAGTGAATTGTACATAGATGCAGGCATAACATTAACGGATGCACCTAAATCCAACATAGCTTTGTTAAATGTGGTGTTACCAATGGTGACTGGAATGTCAAAGCTACCGGGATCCTTACATTTCAGTGGGAGTTTGTGTTGTAAGATTGCCGAAGCATTCTCCCCCACACTTAGCACTTCATTATCTTTGAGCCTTCTCTTATTGGTACACAAGTCCTTCAACACCTTCGCATACTTGGGAACTTGCTTGATCGCATCAATGAGTGGTATGTTCACATGAATCTTCTTTAAAACGTCTAAAATCTCTTTTTCTAGTTCCGCCTTCTTGGAACTTGCAAATCTGCGAGGGAAAGGTAAAGGAGGAACATAAGTAGAAACCGGAGTTTTAGAGTTAGGAATAGGTACCTCGGGTGTTTGGGGAATTTCATCCCTCTTTTCCTCCAAAACCGGCTCCTTTGGTGTTTCCACCTTGCCCGAATCAGTAACTTCGGGTTGCACAAGTTGTGTACCACTTCTCAACGTAATAGCATTGACACCCTCTTTTGGGTTGATAGGTTGAGAAGGGAGTTTCCCACTATTTTGTGCCTTCAACTTGTTAATATCAATTTCCATGGAGCCCATTCGTGTCTGCAACTCCTTGATAGAACTCTTAGTTTCTTGTTGACTTTCCTTAAACATGGTAGAAATGCCTTGCATAAAAGTTTGAAGCTTTGCATCGATATCGGAACCTTGATTTTGCATCGATTGTTGCGGCTGGAATTGTTGTTGTTGTGGTTGAAATCCACCCGAACGGTTGAATGTAGGTTGTTGAACCGCGCCTTGCTTGTTTGCATAGCTAAAGTTGGGGTGATCTCTCCATCCCGGATTGTAAGTGTTGGAGTAGGGATCATACCGTCTTTGTTGATTTGGAAAGACCGCACTAGCTTGCTCCAACTCTTCACCATATGAAGGTAAAATAACCGCAGCCATCTTTTGCATCATTTGTTCCATGTTATCCATCCTTTGATCACGGTGTGATGATGAATCCGTAACTTCATGTACTCGCCTAACCATTGGTTCACCTCTTGTGTAGAATTGTTGCGAGTTTGCAGCCATGCTTTCAATCAACTCGGTAGCTTGGGCCACCATCTTGTTCACTAGTGCACCACCACCCGCTGCATCAAGAAGATATCTATCACTTGTTTGGAGACCTTCGTAGAAGTATTGTATTATCATCACGTCACTAAATTGGTGGTGTGGACATCTTGCCAACAATCTCTTGTATCGCTCCCAACATTCATATAAAGATTCTCCTACGTGTTGCTTTATCACACAAATGTCTTTGCGAATTTGAGTAGCCTTTGACGCAGGAAAATACCTCTCTATAAAGAGTTTCTTCAACCCGTTCCATGTAGTGACACTTCCGGATGGTAAATAATACAACCATTCCTTAGCATTATCCGCCAAAGAGAATGGAAAAGCTTTCAACATTGCTCCATCTGCATTAGTCTCCGGTGGAAGCATAGCCATGATAACGTTGTGGAAATCCATGAGATGCTTGTTTGGATCTTCATTTGCCATGCCATGAAACTTCGGTAACTCTCTAATCAACCCCGGCTTGATCTCTAAGGTTAAGTTTGTCTCGATACACCACCATTGTGCATCAAGCCTATGAGAAGCCAAGTCCTTGAGTGTACGATTTGCATCACCCATTGCTTCTTCTGCAACTAGTGGTTCTTCTACAAATGGAACCTCTTGTTCTTCTTCTAGTTGTAATTCTTCTTCCACTTCTAACTTTTGTTCTTCCGTCGTGTCTTGACTTGGTTGGAGTATTGTGCCTCTTCGAGTAGCTATCCCGCACCTTGGATAGTTCCAATCTTTAGAAGCCAAGGATTAAGTACCTGAAAACAATTCTCGCAAACAAGTGAGAAACAAGACAAGAAAACAAAAAGCAAATATGAAAGCAGAAATGATGATAAGAAACTAAAAACTTAGTAACAAGCCGTATGCCTCCCCGGCAACGACGCCAAAATTTGACCGGTTGTCAAGCCGTCAAAAATAATTCACTTCCTTACTCAACTACAATAATGTAGAAAGTGGTAGGAAAGAGTTCGTATCCACAGAGAGGCAATTGTTGTTATGCAAATTTCAGTTTCTTAGGTAACCAAGGGGGGATTTTGTTTAAACAAATAAAATAAAATAGAATAAAGCAAAGTAAATAAGTGGAAATATCAATAAGGAGAGGATATTGGTGATGGGATAGTATCATTCACAAGCATGCATTTTTCATCATTGAATAGAATTGATAATTTAATCTCTTATTTATTAAAAGTCCTAGAACACCTTGATCGCAAGAATATCCCGCTAATTCCCTAATTTCAGCACAACCACATTAAAAAGACGCTTATGTAAATTCTTTTCAAAAAGCAACCCAAAGTGTAAAAGCACAATTGAATTTAACTCCCTAAAAGCTTTAAGATTTGTGGAATAAGACTCATCAAGGCAAACAAACGTGTAAAAGCACTAATTCGTTTTAACCAAGGTTATGATTCATATGTGGGTAGTAGGATGTATCACTACAAGCACCACTCACAATTATGCTACCAAAAATCAGGGACAAACAACTTTTTCGTATTGAAAACCCTAATATAGCTATAGAGTTGAAAGCAAATCGGATTGATTCCGGACTCAACCAATAAAACAATCAAATCATATATAATTATAAACCATGAATCATAAACAATAAAATCGAGACAAAACTAATTCATTGAATCAAATCACATGCATTGAGAAATCAACTTTTATCCCATAACCAATTGTGTATTTAGTTACTCATAATAGAGGAGTTCATAATCAATAAAATAATTAAGAAGAAGAAAATAAAGCAAACCCTAGAAGTAGTTCTCTCCAAAGCTCCAAGAAGAATAATAATAAACGTGATAATCCAAATAGCTATAGGAGTCTTTTTTTATATCCCTTTGCCTTCCAAAATTAGGCCCAATCTTCAAAGTCCATTAGATGAAAATCCGCGTGGTCCAAAAGTTATAAAAACTCGTGTACAAACTTTGTCAATTCGGGCCCGGAAAAGTCGCCGGAAAAGTCCGCCCGGTCACCGGTCAAACGGGTCAACTCGGTCAGTCAACTCGGCCAGTCAACTCAGTCAAGGTCAGAATCAAACCGGGTCAGGGGAGTCAGCTCGTCTAGTCAGCTTCTTACTCAGCTGGATGGCTGAGTTAGCTGGGCTGAATTCACCAGGCCAGAACTGTCAGGCCTGAGATGTCAGAACTGATGTACAACCATGATGGCAGGCTATCTTGCCAGGCCATCTGTGCTGTCAAACCATCTGTGTTGCACAATCATTGTGCTTCTGTTCCAGCCATGATGGCTGTGCTTTCCTGCACATACAATTCTCACTTAATCACCAGCTTCCAGTTCATCTTTCCTAGCTGCAGTTTCATAACCATCTCCATATCTTCAGTGCAAGGAATTTAACAGTCTGATTCCCCGTAGGATTCTTTACGGATATTGCCTCAACCCACTTCGTAAAATAATCAATTGCCACTATGATGTATTCATGCCCATTTGATGTAGAAGGATTCAGTTTCCCGATTACATCAATGCCCCAAACAGAAAAATGCCATGGTGATGTGAGAGGGTGCAACTCGGTCGGTGTCAAATATAGTAAATTGGCATGTATTTGGCATTTATGGCATCTTTTCACGTACTTGAAACAATCTGACTCCATTGTTGTCCAATAATATCCCATTCGAAGAATTTTCCTTGATAACATGTGTCCGTTCATATGTGGACCGCAAATTCCTTCATGTATCTCTCTAAGAAGGCGTCGAGGTTCATCTCCATCTACACACCTCAATAAAATCTCATCGTAATATTTCTTATAAAGTACTCCTCCTAGGATCATGTACTGAAAGGACATACATTGTATGTAACGACGCTCTTTTCTGCTCAACCCGTCTGGCATGGTCCGATCCTCTAAGTAATTCTTGATATCATGGTACCATGGATCTCCATTATTTGTTTCTGCTTCGATCTCAACCGCATAACAGTAAGATGGTTGCTCTCTTCGTGCCACCTCAATGGGTTTGACTGTGGAATCTCCTGGGATCGGGATTAGTGATGCTAAAGCAGCTAACACATTTGCAAACTGATTCTTGTCTCTATAGAGATGATGAAAAGTAATGCAATCAAACTTCTCCACCAGCCTCATAAGGCATTCATGGTATGAAACTAGCTTTTCTTCCTTGATCTTCCAGACTTTCTGTGTTTGGTTAACAATCAGCAAGGAATCTCCATATACCTTCAACTTCTTGACTGATAACTCTAAGGCGGCTCTCAAGCCAGCAATGCATGCTTCATATTCATCCATGTTGTTAGTACAGTTGCAATTCAATCGAATTGAAATCGGAATGCGTACCTCATCGGGAGATATCAAAATTGCCCCTGCTCCTTTGCCAATTGGGTTCATTGCTCCATAAAAATACATCTTCCACAATTCACCCTCATCATCTTGTTCAGCAATAAGGATATGTTCGTCAGGAAATTCGGTTATGAGTGTCTCGCAATCCAGGATAGGTTGCGCTTCTAAGTGATCTGCTATTGCTCTTCCTTTTATTGACTTTTGTGTCACATAAGTTATATCAAATTCTTCTAACAACAACTGCCACCTTGCCGTTCTCCCTGAGATCATTGGCTTTTCAAATAGATATTTAAGTGGGTCCATCCTTGATAACAACTGCGCCGAATGAGATAACATGTAATGTCTAAGCCGTTGAGTAGCCCATACAAGGGAAATGCATGTTTTCTCTAATGTGGAGTATTTTGATTCGTATCCGGACAATGTCTTGCTGATATAATATATTGCCTGCTCTTTCTTACCATCTTCTTCATATTGTCCTAAAACTGCCCCCATTGATGAGTCGGTTACCGATAAATACAACAATAAAGGTTTCACAGGGACCGGAGGGACCAACACGGGTGGATTGGACAAATACTTCTTTATCTGATCAAACGCCTCTTTACACTCTTCATTCCATTCCTTCGGCGAGTTCTTCCGTAGTAATTTAAAGATTGGTGCACAAACCGGAGTTAGTTGCGCGATGAATCGACTGATATATTGAATTCTTCCTAGAAAACCTCGCACTTCTTTCTCGTTCTTGGGGGGGAGGCATATTGATGATCGCATTCACTTTCTCTGGATCAACTTCTATTCCTCTATTGCTGACAATGAACCCCGATAGCTTTCCTGATTTTACCCCGAATGTGCATTTATTGGGTTTAAGCCTTAACTTGTACTTCCTGAGACGGTCAAACAACTTCTGTAGGTCTGATGTATGATCTTCACTTTTTTCGGACTTGGCAATCATATCGTCCACGTACACCTCCAACTCCTTGTGCATCATCTTCATTGCAACATCAATTGCAATTGAAATAACCCATTTACAGATTCATAGCACTCACCACAACTCAGTCTTGCCTCAGCTTCAGTTGCAACATCACTGTAACCCTATTTCAGCTCTAGCCTCAGTGTAGCATCAACACAAAACTGCACCTGCAACTGCACACTCAGTCCACCATTCACAATGCAACTCAATTCTTCCCCAGATTCATCTCAAGTTCCAGTTCAGGCTCTTCATCTGTAGTAACAACATCTCAGCCTTGCAATCTTCCATTCTAGCCATATTTGCCAACTGACAAACACCTGCAATGAGTAGCAGCATCAGCATCACACCTACACTTTGTTCAGCACTGACCAGCTCAGGACATAACTCAAAGTCACTGCACCATGACCATTGCATTCTCTATAGATCATTGCCTCCATAACCAAACACAGTTACAACTTCAGTAACTCAACACCTTAGCAGAAACACCAACAGCAACTCACCCTGTAACAGCAACAACATCAGCAGCATCTGCATTTGCAACCATTGCAGCAACACTAGTTCACCATTAGTTGCAGCTCAACTTAAATCCAATTCATCTACTGCACCACCATCTGTAGTAGCTCATATTGCTGGTACCTGCAATACCAAGTTCAGCTCCAGAAATTTGAGCCATCCCAGCACATACCAACTGCAGCCTAAAATTCTCCATATGCTCTTTCTCAGCTGCTGAGCACTAACCACCAATTCAAGCCTTCTCACTCTGCTCTTGGCCAACAGCACCACCACCTGCAGTTCAACCCAGTAGCTGCACCACTTCAACCTCAGCAACCCTAATAAAAACCTCCTGAACCATTTCCTCCACCAACAATAGTTCTAATTCGATCTGAAATTTCGTTCTTCTCTGCTACAACATACCCCATGTCTTCTCAATCTGAACCACTTTCCATTCTTCAAACACCACAGAACCCTAACTCACCTTCTCAATCAAAACCAATTCATACCCAAAGTCGACCACCATCTTCACTGTCAATCACCACCAGGAGAACCCTAACCTGTCATACATCTAAGTCTGCAATCAACATCAACTTCAATTCATCTGCTGTTGTTGAATCTTCAGAATGAGAAAAACCCATCTGCAATTTATCTTCTCATTTGAACTCAGAGAGCAACAGCAAAACCCTAAGTTTCTTCAACTCGATTTCTTCCCGATTCACCAATATCTCATCAATATTATGCTGCAATTCGATTACACCTTTCTTCTTGCTGATTCAACACGACAGCATCACCAATTTCTTCTCAATCTCACTGAGTTTCTCTGATTTTCCCTAATGGAGATGCTTTCTCTCGGGTTCATACAGGGAGGAGGAGAAATAAATGATGAGAAATGATTTTCTCTAACTTCTAGGGCTGTGTAAGAAATGTTGTGGATATAGCCACCCCAGCACCTGAGATAAGGGTTACCCATATGGCTACCCTATATATCCACCCATGTAACATAGATAAGGGGTACAACCTCAAATAGTTTGGCCTGTCATTATGGGAAACTGACAGTTCATTCTTCCCCTTCTTCGCCGCATAACCTTGGCTAGCTCCAGCCACCACTCGTCTGTGAATTGACAATTCTGCCCTTATGCTCCAAAAGAGTGCTTTATTCCTTCTTTTGCTCCGAATGACTCCCAAGTACCTAAATACTCAAAAGCAAACATAAGATACATAATTTACAAGAAAAATAGCAAAGAAAGCATAAATACTAGATATAAAATTAGGTGTTTTAGACACCTATCAGAGAGCTGAAACGCCTTCTTCTAGAGAGAGCTGAAACGCCTTCTTCTGGAGAGAGACAGAGAGAGAGAGCATTGAAGCGGCTTCTGCTGGAGGGAGCGTTGAAGCGGCTTCTGCTTCAGTTTGGTTTCCCCTTTCGAATTACATGCTTCTTGATTGACCATCTCTATTGTGTTGAAGAAGTTCTTTTATACGTAGTGGTCTATGGTGAAGCTCTGGATGGTATCAATCGACGAGCAACAATGGTTCTTGGAAGCAGTTGTGATCAGAAGAGACTGGCAGGGAGAGGCGTGGTGGCAACTTGCATGAACTTGGAACTCTTCATACAACGGTAGAGATCGTCTCGTTATTAGAGGGAGAAGCTGGAACCGATTGATTTCTTGATGTTTCTTCATGGAATAGAGAAGAGGGAGACAGTCCCCTGCCCACGTGTATCCACTGAGCTCTCGACTTGATATATGTTGTCACGCTAGGTTCATGAGGCCGTCTTGACATCTTGGAATCATAATGATAGCGTGCTTGCATCTCTCTAAATTCACCAACTTTGAGATGGGAAGTGCTAAGCAGTCCCCAGTCATATTCCTTTAGTAACGCAACTACTTCTTCTACAGGAGACGAATTCTGAAAGCGTCTCTCATTGATGTAGTTACCGTCGATCCAGATATGGAATATCTTGGACGTTGTTTCATCATTGTGGCAGTCGTGCATGTGGTACTGGAGTTGGAGTTGGCGATTTTGGACGAGCAGGATGTTGTATCTTGGTGGCTTTCCTATTGTTGATACAGCGAAACTGCTTACGGAAGGCTGAAGGTTGTATTGCTTGTTGGTGAGATGTATGCTTCCACGAACATCATGAGGCTCTTCATTTCTGGCAGGCCTGGTCCTTTCTATCAGGGCAGATGTTGTTGTAAATGAGTGTTCGACAGCTTCATGAAGTACAGAGGATGACCAAAAGCGCATATTCTCCAACATAGCATGATAGACATGCACCATTCGCCTAGACATGACGCGCGGACATCGTTATCTTCTTGAGGCTGCTCCCTTGAGGTGTCGGCTCCAGTGGAAGATTGCCGTCATAGAGCTTTGATATATTGCACCGGCATCCTTTAAACCAAATGGCATTACAGTATAATAAAATTTCCGAGAGGAGTTCGAAAAGCTGTCTTACTTGCGTCATGCTCGTACATCCTTATCTGATTGTGCCCGCTATATCCATCCATGAAGGCGAACATGTCGTGTCCGCTGATGGAATCTACTAACATGTCAATTTTAGGTAGAGGAAAATCGTTTTTGGGGCAGCATTTGTTCAAGTCACTGAAATCCACGCATCACCTGTCCGTTTTTCTTTTTCACCAGGACCACATTAGCTAACCAGGTCGGATGATGGATGAGCTTAATGAAGCTAGCAGCAAGCAACTTCTGAATCTCAGTCTTGATTTGCTCTTCTACCTCGTGCCTGAATTGCCTCGGAGATTGCTTGATCGTCTTGGATCCAGGTATGACATGTAGATGGTGGGTGACCAACTTTTTATCTAGACCGGGCATTTCTTCATACGTCCAAGAGAATATGTCCTGGTATTCTTTGAGAAGTTGTACAAGCTTCGGGCGTTCATCCGTACACAAGGTTGAGCTGGTGGAGATAGGCCTAAGAGATTCCTCATTCCCGATGTTAACGATTTCGATCTCATTGGTTGTGGAGTTGGTGTCGTCTTGCAGCTGTCGTGGAGCGTCAAACACCTCTTCCTTTGGATCGTCATTGTTGTAGCATTCCGTTGGGAGGGAGACTGTGACAGCGGCGTTGGTACACGGTTTTCCTTTTATGGTCACGGCTTGCCACAAAATTCCGTTCTCTCTTAGTGTGAGCGTGGGTTGCGGCTTCATCGGATAAAGAAGAACGCCTCGTCATCAAAGATGCATCGTGGGGCTTAGCCCTCAATGATGCAAGTCGGTCCTCTTCCTGTATTGACGCCCACGTGGGGAGTAGGATGCAATGAACTTTGTCTGATTCTTCCCGTGGAGATTCTCTTGGTTCAAACAATACTACTCCACATATCGGTGCCTAAGGAGACAACGATGTCGAAGGGACAATCCTATTGTCATGAAGCCACGGTCTCCTCAGTATCATATGGTAGTCTGGCTCCTTTTGTATGACCTTGAATTTCACCTTTGACTGGACGGGCCCTAATAGATAAATTCAGATTGACGTACCCGTACGTGTTGGTTTGATTTCCTTCAAAGTCTGTCATCGTGGTAGGCTGTCGTACGATCTTTCCTAGGCAAACCTTGGTCGTCCTGAGAGTCCTGAGAGTAATCACATTCGAAGACTCTCCCATATTGATGAGGGCCCTCTTGAACTCTGAATCCTTGATGCGTGCAGTAACATGTAGGTCCCGGTTGTGACCTTCCTCCGTCATCATGTCTTCTTATGTAAATGTAACATTATTCATAGACATCTCTGGGGTTTTCGAGGCTTTTGGACGCAAAGGAGTTAAATGCACGTCTAGGGATATCTGGTTGATTGCAGCAAACGTCTCCGCTCGCTGATTCTTCGAGAGGTGTAAAAGTTCGCATAAACTTTCTACTAGAGAATCCGCTTCCTGATCTACCGGCCTCTGGTTCATAGTTAAACTATTGATTTGAAGAGGATCGTTGTGAGGATCAGTTCCCAGTGTAGAAGTCTCCATGACAGGACCGCTCATATCTGATGTCATCTTGATGAGGAGATCGAGTATGTCGTTTATCGCTTCTTTGATCAGATCCATGTAGGCCCGCGCCGCTGAAGTACCTGCTCCGGGTGCATTGAATGCGTTCCTTATTGGCTCCAGGGGCTGTCGTGGCTCTTGTGAAAATCGATCAGTTAATGTCTTAAGAAGAGTGAGTACCTCTTTCTGAGTTGTAGCCATGTCCGTTTCTGCCCTAGCGAGAATTTCTTGTCTCTCCATCAAATCCACCATGGTAATAGGGGGTTGTCCTCCTCTGGCTTCTCCATCCCCTCGTCATGACGGAGGAGCGGCGGTTTCTCTGGTGATGGCTGGAGGTGTTACACTCGAAGAGATGCCGGGGTTTGCAGCTGTTATGGCTCTGGTAGTAGGAGGTGTCAAGCCCAAAGGAATATCTCCTCTTGCTCCGCTGTTGTTGGTGGTAGAGGACGTAATTCCACGAGATACATTGATCGTATTGACAGGCTACACGGTAACACCACTAATCGGGATATCAATGCCAAGATTGTTGTCAGCATCAGTTCCGTCGGGATTGGTTGCTGATCCAGACCTAAGATCCAACATTTTCGAAATCAGTAAAATTGAATTGGTATTGAAGAAATTGACTTCACAACTGAGATGTTAAACTCCCACTGTGGTCGCCAATTGTTTATGGGTGAAAACTGTTTCTGCGGTTTTTTGTAAATTTTGGTGTGTGTGGATGAGAAACGAATCTAAACTCTAAACAAATGCACTGCACGGGGGTGCTTTCTGATTCGAGAGATCAATCTGTACAATTCTGGCCTAAACTAAGAAATGGCCGTTCCAGACTTGCTTCGGTCACAAAGTGAAGGACATGGGGTTGATCTTAGGGAGGGAAACGAAGAAGGTGTTGAGATTGTGAAGGTGTTGGTTGTTTATGACTTGTATCAGAATATCGAACTGGCTTGCAACAATGTAAGAAATCAGCTCTGGGTGTTTTGGATACGTTGTATCAACACTTGATTCTGTCTCTTCTGAAAATAGGGAGGAGAACCTATTTATACAAGACATTGAGCATATCCCTCGTCTCTCGTGGGAAGTGGAGGAAGTGGAGTGATGGAGTAGTGGGGTCGTGTGAGTGATTGCACGATCATGTCTTGTCCCACTTCCCTCATCCTATTAACCGTCCATGCCTCCTGACACGTTCTTGTAATGGCACGTTGCACGCTGCAGGCTGTAAACCGCCAGAACAATACCCCAGTAAGTATCCTCCAGTTTGTGACATGCTTGATGTCTCGAATGTGTGGATCGTGGGACCCACAAGAAGTAGCATGTATGTTAGGTTAAATAACTAAGTGTTTAATAAATCGATATTTAAGAAATATCGTGTATACTCTATGCATGTAATGCATCGGATATATTGAATATGCTTAAAGCATCGTTGTTTTAAAGCTTAACGGAGTAAGTCACGGATTAAGCGTCTTAAAATAGCATCTCGTCCAGCCATCTTCGAATGATCGTTTGGAGGCTGCATGGGCGATCCATGCTTTGGCCGATCACTCCATGTGGAAGAGTGGAGGACGGTGATCATAGGGACGCTTCGTTGTCCTCCTAGCTTTTAACCTAGGTTGTCCGTCCAAGCTAGCGAACTTGGACGGACGAGATGGCTTGCGATCCTCATATGCGACCGTTCGATGGATTTTTAGGGTTTTATGAGGTGTGCAAGCGTCCACCTTTGGCTCGATCGAACTCGAGCCTAGGAGCCGATTCTGGTGGGACCGATCGGTCCTGCATGTTGGTGGCCCGTCAGTGTGCACGCCCATACTGTCTCGTCTTGTGAAGGTGTGATCTAGGTCACTCGATTTAACCGGAAAAGAGGAGTGGCCAAGATCGGTTTTCAATAGGAATCTTGTGTCACAAAGGATTCTTAAAGGGGCGTGATATGCCACCTTTAAGGCGCACGAATCGAGGCATTCGGCCATGGTTGGCCTAGGACGATAGGTCATGCGTGTAGATGGGCCCACGGTGATCATTTTGACATGCTTGGGACCCTTTGAGTCTATATCTACACCCTCCATCCAAGCTTGCGAAGATGGACGCTCGTGATCGATTAAAGACACATGTAACATGCCTCAAACCCTAATTAGGGTTTTGGATCGGTCTTGTGTACGCAATTTCAATACGATCGGTTTTGCAAGCTATGCTCCTCCCTTGGGAAGGCCGATCGTGTGGGCCCCAGATTGGGCCGGCATTGAGCATGCGTGTACTTGTTCCACGGTCCTAGGTGCGATCTAAGCCATGCAACCATGCTTGCGAAGTTGGATGGTCGTGATCAATTTAAGATACTTGTGCACTTCCACGGTTTTTAAATCATCATGCTAGCCGTGTTTTGAGCAATTGTTTATTGCTCCATGGCTTGGTCATGAGGGAGACGATCAGGTGGGTGGAAAGTGGGCCTGCCAATGTGCATGCCAACGCTTCTCCGGTCAATCGCAGGAGGATCCAAGCCGTCCAACTTGGCTTGCGAAGTTGGACGGTCGCGACTTCTTTGGGACTTGTTTTGACAGTCTTGCGCATGCTATCCACTCCATACCAGCTCGGCCATCCTTCTTCAGGGCTGGCGTTTGGTGGATATTTGGGGGCATGGCATGTGTTCGACCGGCCAGGGTGTAAACGGACCCCGCTGGTGGTCATTGCGATGATAGCCTGCTCCTGCTGAGGATCGTCTAGGCTGGTTAAGTCATGCGTCCAACCTGCGTGGTCGTGATCATTTCTGAGACTGACACGGGCAATCCAGATTTCCCTTAAGAAATATACTCAATCGGGCTAGTATAACACACCGAGAGGCTCAATCGGGCTAATATAACACGCCGAGAGATGTAGCTTGTACGGGTATTTCGTGCATGCCTCACTATTGATACTTGGAGATTCGTGTTACTCCGCTAAGAGAACCACTCAGTCGTCATGCCGCACCAATAATGAGAGTTCTGCGGGAACAACACAGGAAATACAAGGCTAATCATGCATTAATTAGTAATGCTATGAATCCACAGAATATCAGGATTGTTGCTACATGCTCCGTTCTGGGTGTAGTTAATTCACAGAATACTGGAATTGTTGCCACATGCTCCATTCTAGGTGAATTAGTAAAGTGAAGAAGTATTCATCACTCAGATAGTTTTATCCTCCGCAGGACGTCGACATATTAAGTTTGGCTTTCACAATTTTAGCCTTGAAGGAAAATCCACCATCAAAAGCAGTATATTAGACCCCGTTGGTAGAAATTAAGCTTAGGAGAACTAATCAATTAATCCGACATGGATTGGTAGGTGCAAAATCCTTCCCAAATTTAGAAAACAAGGAATAAAAGGATCCGCGGAATAGGAGCAGAGACAAAGAGTGGCACGGTCATGCCATAGGCCATCCAACGCCACTTTCCATTGGCCACGCCCCATGTTGCCTAAACGTCCCTATTTCCCTCGACCAATCAGGTCACCTTAAACCCACCGCACGCGCATGAGTTGTGGCTGGTCCCATACTTATCGGCCCTATTTCCCACCGACCAATTAGGTCGCTTTAAATCCGCCACACACATACTAGAAGTGTGTCCACGCCCATGCTTGGCCGACCTCTCTTATATTGACCAATCAGGTTGCTCTAAACTTGCCACAGTATTAGAAGCGACAAAATTACGCCAGATGGTCATGAAGACAACTGGCTTTCCGAAAACCGCGCCAACATGTCGAACGTGTCATGTTGCGCCAACATGCCAATGGCATGCCAAACGTACCATTCCTCTCTGCATGCTAATGGCATGACAAACATGCCATGCCGATCCGATGCACTAAAAATGCATGCCAAAGGTGCAACTTTGTCGCAGTAGCACGCCAAACGTGCTAACGCGCCATAAATAGTTGCGCCTACGTGCTAACCCACCTTCTGTTAGTGTCCAACGCCACAACAGACTTAAACTAGGGTTTTCTAGTCAAAAGCGCAACTTTGCTTTAGACTACATTAACCAAAACCCTAATGTGGCACAAAATATGCCACCCCGGGTCCACAACGTGCCACGAGCTGTGCGGGACCCAGGAAATCCTAATAAAGGTGCCATATCATACCACTCGCGGCAATACTTGCTCCGGTGGTCGTTTCCACATGATGGCCTGGCTATGGTTCATTTGGCGTGACTCTGGCACCGTTTGCACAAAACGTAGCTATGTCACGGTCACATGCCACATGCCGCATGCCTTATGCACTAATTAGGGTTTCGACATTCCAAACCCTAATTTAGGCACAGTTTCTACGACAACCAAGCCAAGTCATGTTCCCCAGAACATTGGGATTAATGTGGCAACTAAAGCTGATGTTGCCAAGCCATATTTGGCTAACACCAATGTGCCAAAGTATAGCGTCCATGGCTACACCATGCGCTACTAGCACCATCGTGCCACTAGCATGCGTAAACTATGCCAACCATGCCAATGTGCCACCGGCGTGCACTAATTATGCCACTATACCATTGGCATGCACCAATAATGACAATGTGCTATTATTGAGCGCCCACATAATGTGGCCATAATCGATGGCCACCATTTTTTATGATTTACAATCTCAGCCGTCCAAATTCGCCATGGAATTGACAGGTGGTAGGCTTTGAAAGGGGACAGAAAATAAGAGCAAGAGGAAGCCTACTTGTTAACCGCAAGTGCACGGTGTCGATTGTAACTTGTGCAAGAACGGGTCATTTCCACAGGGACTAGGGTGTATAGTTGAAGTTTTTAAACTAGTTATCTAAATTAACAAGGCAGTAAGTAAAGCAATGAGGTAACAGTGACAGAGAACAAAGAAACAGTGAAACAAAGACAAACAAACCAAGGCTGTGAGCCAAGGGCAGTGATGGAAGCTAAGGGATAAGGTGAGAACTAAGGCTTAAATTCCACCCCTAGCTGCATATAATTCTCTAAGATGATATACTAGTCTTCTCCTATCACAGCGATGCCTTAATCTCAGCTATCATATGTCAATCCCCTAGCATTACTTGTCTTTCTAAGGTACAAGCAATCTAAGATTATACTACATTCAGTTCATATAGCCTTTTCGGAAATTAAAACATGCTTGTCATCAAACTGTCATGGAGAAGAAGTGCTCATACAATAGGGTTATATTTATCTAGAGTTTCATCTCTGCCTTAGTAGTAGAATTAAAACATGATGAAGTTCTTAAACATGTTGTTTGTCAGACAACAATGTATAAAACTATCCTAATGATGCTAACATAAGAACATAACATGAACATGAGCTTAATGAAAATTGTAACAATCACACAATCACATTCAAAACATGTTGGAGTTCTGAACAACAAATATTTAACAGTGCATTTGAATTGAAAATTGTGGAACTGAAAGATTGACAAACCCTAAAACTAACAGTTCATGGAAATGTAAATTACAAAATAAAACCTAAACTATTCCTATTGATGCTCTGGCTAATCCAGGCATACCTTCTACAACACCCACACATCCCTATTTATAGTTGCAACATAAAAATATCAAAATCCCCAAAAAATAGGGTTTCACCTAAATCGAAATTAAATCATACCAACTCTCTGAAATTTGATTTTGATTTCGACCCATCCCTCTTGTGCGTCTCCTACATCTCCTGTTGCTTCCAATTTCATCTTTAACCTAACCTATTTCATCAACCCATAAAACTAGGTTTTCAGAGAGAAAAAGATCGAGAGGTTGATGTAATAGGTAGATAGAGTGATGGGTGTTGGTTGTTAGAGTGATATGATGAAGGTGGTGGAGGTATGGAAGGTGCAGACGGAGTTGGTGGTGGCAGTGGAGTAGTTGCAGAGGGAGTGGGAGGAAGAAGATGGGTTCGATGGAAAGGAGGAGGGGAGTGTTTGGCGATGGGTATAGGTGTAGGTTGTTACAGTGTGAAGCGGGTGTAGCCAATTCGATGTCCAGCGAAGCTGAGCCGTGGGATGCGGAAATGATAGATAGATCTAACGGCCGTCGGATGCCTGATACAACGAAACTGACGTCTCAAGATGGGGTTAGGTGATGTAGTGTTAGACAGGAGCTTCAGACTTTGATGTACTGACAATGCTGCGACCGTAGGATGCTGAGATGATCCAATCTGACGGCTAGAAAGGGAAACGGGTATGGATATAGGAAATGGGTTTGGGTAAGGGTTTTGGACCTTGGGTATGCCAAGCCCATATCTTCTTTAAGAACAATTCTTCCTTGTTAATCCCATTTTTAGCCTTTTGGTCTTGTGCACAACATTCCTCGCGGCTTCCTTGCGTAATTCCTCTCGGCTTCCACCACTTTTCTGCTCTTTTCGCTCCGTAATTCCATCCAAACTTTATTTAGAACCTAAAAATACAAAATTAATTAAGAAAAGTATTTATTCTTGAAAACAATGAAAATACAGAATATGGGATAAAATGGAGAATTAGAGCACAAAAGATGAGTTAATTGCCAAGAAAAAGATATAGAAATATGCACTTTTTAGCACTCATCAACAGGCCCGTGGAAAGTTTTAGGAAACCAGCCAAGACGAACCTAATAGCATCACATGCTATTTTCCTGCAGCAAGTCTCTTGACCTTGACTTTCCACACGTAGCAAACTGCTACACGTTTTCCACGAAAACACTCGAGACATCAAGCATGTCACAAACTGGGGGATACTCATCAGGCTATTGGTATGGCGGTTTACAACGTGTGGCATGCAACACGCACATTATAATAAAGTGTCAGAAAGCAGGGCAGTTAGTGGCGGCATGAAATAGTGGGTGTAAACTAACCAGTTTCCTTCGTAATGGGAATGTGGTTCTTGGCATTTACGCATTACCCCACTTCTACATCACTCAATCATTCCTACTTTCTACGAGATCAGGATGCGCTCAATATGACTTGTATAAATAGGTTCTACCTATTTCAACCAAACGGAAACAGTTTGGTTAACAACAATACAGTATCCAGAAAACACCAAAGAACTGATAACTTACATTCCGCAAGCCAGTTCCAAATTCTGATACAAGTCATAAAAGCCACACCTTCAGAATTAACCATTCTAATCTCAACACCTTCTTAGCTTCCCTCACTTAGACCAACCCTTATCCTTCACTTTGTGACCGAAACAAGACTGGAACGGCTATTTCTTGGTTTAGGAAAGGATTGTACATATTGATCTCTCGAATCTAAAGTACTGATCCCGTGCAGTGCATTTGTTGAAGTTTTAGGCTAGTTTGTCATCCACACACCCTAATTTACCAAAACCAGTAGAAACAGTTTTTACCCACAAACAATTGGCGACCACAGTGGGAGATTAATCTCTCGGTTGCAAAATCAATTTCAATTGTCAATTTTATTTTTTTCAATCCCAATTTCAAGATGGTAGAGCTCACGTCCGGGTCAGCAACAAATCTTGAGGCCACCGGCGCTGAAAACACTATTGGTATCAGCGTTCCCTTCAGTGATGTCAATGTACCACCTGTTAGCACGATCAACACCAGCGGCACAGGAAGCGTTCCCTCAGGCGTTACACCTCCGGTCACCAGAGCCAGAGCCGCTGCCGCCGCCCTCAATATTTCTTAAAGTGTGACGCCCCTAGTTGTCACCAGAGCCGCTGCCACTCCACCATCAGGACGAGAGACTGGAGGAACCATAGGAGGCCAATCCCCTATTACCATTGCTGATTTGATGGAAAGACAGGAAGTTCTTGCTAAGGCCCAGACGGACATGGCTTCAACTCAGGAAGAGGTACTTACTTTCTTTAAGACACTAACGGAGCGGCTACCACAGGAATCACGCCAACCAGAGCCAATGAGGAGCACCTTTAATACTCCTGGCGCCAGTACCTTAGCATAGCGCACCTTTGTAGATAAAGAGGCCCGTTTTTCCCCTGTACATCCATTGGAGAGGAATCAGCCATCCAATTTCATCATCCGTGAATATTTGGAACGACTTCTTGGAAACCGAGACAAAGGAAACCCGGTTGACATGAATCAGCACCAACCTCCATATCCTCCCGATGTGCAGAGAGTTCCTCTTCCGAGAGGGTTTTCTTCTCCTCAATTTTCCCTTTATGACCGCACTGGAAACGCGCGTGAATACGTCTCTCAATTTCTGGAATCCTTGGGTGAGTACGAGTACAATAATGTCCTCCGTTTGAAGGAATTTTCGAAACCACTTACCGGAAGAGCGTACACATGGTACAACAACATTGCACCAAACAGCATATCCAACTGGTGTGACATGGTTACAGCTTTCTACAAGACGTACTTCTTTGTGTCTGACCAAATCAATTTCTCAGATTTAGGAAGGATGTTTCAACGAAACAATGAGCATCCGAATGATTATGTCAAAAGATTCAGAATACAAGCACTGGATTGTCACGACTCAAATGTGACTGAAAAAAAATTGGTGGAATCTTGTATCAATGGCATGGTTCCCATTTATCGTACCTTATTGGAGAACCTACGATTCCAGACGTTCTCATAATTACATGAAGCAGCTAAGCGGTCAGCCAAAACAACGCCAGCATTGTTGGAAAGAGCCAGGCCAGTCAAGGGTGAAGACGCACGAGAAACTTGAGGAAACAGATGCCTCATCAACAAGCAATATAACACTAGACCCTCTGTAAGCGTGGTGAGCGAAGGAGAAAAAAAGAAAGCTCCAGCAGCAGAACAACAACCCAAGCGTGCGGCTCCATCGCATCAGACAGCTTCACCTCGGAAAGCCGCGACTAAAGCTCATGTGCAACACCAAGAAGCAGGAGAAGCTTCCCTGGAATTCTCGTTCCCAATCGAGGAAGTAATTGAAATCTTGGAAGTATGGATTCAAGATGATGCCATCAAGCTGCATCTTATCAGGCGTCCTCCAACTGAAGAGGAAATGGCAAATCCCAAGTATTGCCGCTACCACAGGTTCGTCCATCACCCGACCATTGAATGCAATAGATTGAAACGCATCTTCAAAGAAAGGTAGAGGCGGGAGAACTTCAACTGGACAATGAGGGAGGCCACATATATCATCTTCCAGTCAGGAGTTGTATGCTTTCTGGGAACTCTGTCCACAAACAGTGCAGTCCATGATGCAGCGTCTGTGTGAAATCCTCTATTTCTCCAAGGCGCAGCGTCAAGACATATTTGCAGCCCTCAACTACGATGTGTCAGGAAAGCGACTCTTTCCTGCAGAAGAAATTGCTCCCAAATCCCAACCTCTCTCGGGAAATACTGTTGGAAAGTGCAATTTGGGACTTCTGACCGTTGCTCACCTGAGGAACGTTGAGTTCGATAGCACACTGATTGACGCAGCCTATGACTTCAATATTGTTTCTATCAATAATTTGAGAGCCGCGGGAATTCCAAAGCATGAGGTTACTCACTCCCCAATTGTGCTCAAGAACTCATAAGGAGAAGCAGAGGACGTTTATGGGTTCGTTAACCTCGAAATCAAGATAGGGGATGCTCTGACACACGCCAAAGTTCATGTAGTTAAGAGTACCCAGATTATGATATGGTTTTGGGGCGCTCGTGGATACACAACAACAAGGAGAAATTAGCAGTGTGCCCTTTGTCGGTGTCCATATCCGAACGGATCTCCAACAAACCATCCTCCCCTGAAGACTATATGATGTCGTATCTATAACTTGCCAATAAAACCCAATTTCATGGAGAAAGCCCATCGACGTACTTACGCAGATTTCGTACACAAGTAAGTCTTATCGAACAACCCTTTCTGCAATCAGTCACTTCTCTTCTCGTCCAGGCCTGGGGATTCGATCCAATCGTCAACTCAGACGTCATTGGAAGATGTGAATGTGATGCCGGTCCCTTCAAATGTTTCATCAAAAGTTTGGAATCTGTCCTAGTCGATAATAATGGATCCAAGAATCAAGTAGCGGCGCAACATCAAAACCTGTTTCAAATTGGAAACGTGGTAGTAAAAGTTGCTGCTCAGCCTTCTGCGTTTAATTCCACAGACGATCCAGAAGTTATTTTGGGAGGCTATTACAAGATCATCAATGCTGACAAGTTAGAAGGTGTAGTGATACATGCTAGGCGGCTCAAACCCTGCAAAGCTTAAGGTGTTACGTCGCCTCTCGCTTCAAATTTCTCCCTAGTATTTCCATCAGCAATTTCCCTTTTCATGCAATATTTGTAATTCCTCCAAAATGATTTCATTGCTTGCATTCATAATTAGGGTTTTGATTTTAGTTAGTGCATCGTTTCTTTCAAAAAATAAGTTTTCCTGAATCATCTCAAAGGAAAAGTATCAAGTGAATTCAAACCCTCACAAATCCATTATCAATCACTTCAAAATCAAACCCTACAAGAAATATCGTATTCAAAATACTGAAGCGAAGAATATGCAAGGAAGAGGATCAGTAGCGACAGACACCTTCTCTCAGCTGGCTTCAACCTGCACTACACGAGACTTCCATAGATCTCTACCTCCTCTCAGCTGATGTTCCCAGTCTGTGGCGCCTCACTCCTCTAAATACTCGGGCGGCATGCCATGGATACCCCGTATGGTTTGCGAACAAAGGTTGGTCAATCCTTAACTATTACTACTGTTCCCCCTATTTTGGAGTTACTGTTGCCAGCGGCATGCGGGGAAATTATTGTGGAGTATCCGAACGGAGGGAATGTGAGACGCCGTCCAGCATTATTGTTGTGCTATTAATGTGTTCAGGCTTTCCATTTGCTGAATCTCTCTGGAAGAGCTTATCTTTCGCAAAAGGGGTTTTTGGGGTTCTTTCGGGAGATTTTGTTCATTCATCAAATTAAAGATATGAAATTATCAAAGAAGCATGAATGAAAGAATATTACTCGGTGAAACTTGGCTCCAGTCACATATAAAAAAAAACTGAAGTATCAAACATCTACAAGCTACGAAAAGATTGTTCTCCTATAGAAGGAAATAATGAATTGGGAAAACTAGTTGTCAATGCTAATGCCAAGGTCAGCGACACATCCACTAGAGTCCTTTCAAGCATTTACTTCAGCATCCTATCCAGAAGTCGTTTCAGCGGAAGCTTCAGCATCCTCCCCAGGAGCCATTTCAGCGGCAGCTCTGGCAGAAGTTGTTTCAGCTTCCTTCTCATAGGATGCACCAACATCATCTTTCTCAGAAATTTCCCCAACAGCCTCTTGAGGATACACTGGTTCGTCCACATCAGAGTTAAGGATTACGATGTCGTTATGGACAGGATAATCAAACTCATCCTCACCCATAGGCTTATTATGTTCAACCCTTCGTCACTTCAGTCGAGCAGTGAACATTTAGGCTCTGGCACTTGGTTGCTGAGATGCTTCGTCACGCTGAGACGCCTTATCATACTAGGACGCTTCATCGTGTCTCTGTTTCTCCTTCATGTCAACCGAAGCCATGAAAGCTTGAGCGCGCCCTCGAACAATGCGCAGATGAGTGAGAGGCATACCCTGTATGATCCGGCCAGCCTCAGAGGATCGATTTTGTTTAATACCTCCTCGAACGCAGAAAACCTGGGTTTGTTAACTTCAAAGCTTTTCTCCGAGGAATTGGAAGAGTGATCATCACCAGGACATCCCGTCATATACTGCAGAAGGGCATTTTATCTACATCAACAACCTACGTGGTCAAATTAAAACAAAAGAAAAGCTGCAAAAAGATATGAAGCAATACCTGAAAAGAATATGAATGCAATTATGTGATGATCGATATGAAAAGAAAGGCTCAGAGTGGTCTTTTATATTGCGCAGATTGGTGAAACCTGAAAAAGAGAAACTCTTTTGCCTGCCATATATGAAGGCGCGGGATACGGGATATCAGCTGGATCTGATACTTATCTATCTTAATTGTCTCACGACTCTCACCTGGGTTTCTAACAAAAGGAAGCTCGTCGCTGCATAAGAAAAGCCAACGGAACAAGAGTAGAAGAGATGGTAATCCCTTTTGAATGCACCGCACCTTGGGAGTTTGGGTAGGAAAAGGAATCTGTTTTGGATTCAGCCACGCCCAAATCAACGTCAATGCTCCATGGGACCAACCTCTGCGTCCAAGCCAGCACCGCGCTTCGTGCCATCAACGTCGTAGCCGAGCCAGCAACGCGCCAACGCCAACAGTCCGTGGCCAAGCCAGCGCCAACAGTACGCGGCCAAGCCAGTAGTGCCAGCATCAACAGTTCGTGACCAAGCCATAGTTGTAGCGCCAGCATCACCGCTCCATGTCCAAGCCAGCAGCACCAGCATCAATGCTCCTTGGCCAAAGTTACAGCATCAACATTAACAGTTTGTGGCCAAAGTAATGCCAGCATTAGCACCCTGTGACCAAGACGCCAATGCAAGGATCCTAGACCACTCGTGCCTCTTGTGAAGGTTAGTCGAATTATCCCTGGAAATCTCCGCATGTTTTTGCCTTTTTGGTTTCATCCGTGTCTGTCACCATCTCATGCTTACCCCGCAACAATGCTACAGTTACGAGCTAAGCAGGGGAATTAATGTTGATGGTGGTTTTTAGCTCAGGGTTAAAATTGTAAACTTTGTATTTAATATGCCGTCACTCTGCAAAGAAATGGAGCCATGTAAAAGCGATGAGCGTTCAACCTATGGCACATTTATTGAGCAACTCAATATTTCTTCATGAAATTTATCCAGAATGGTGCATGTAGCAACAATTCCAAATACTCTGTAAATTTCGGCACCGTGCCCATATTATTTAATTAATATAAGTTTCTTTGAATACTTTTTATGCTATGTTCCCCGGCTGAACCCTTAATATTGATATGGCATGACAATTTGTGTTCACTCGCAGCAGAGTAGCACGAATTTCCAAGTATCAAGGTTAAGTTCCTCGCATAAAGTACTCAATCGGAAATCATACTGCTCTCTGGAAATAAACTCAAAGAATTTCGTGTCAACACATAGAATTCAATCGATTTGGTGATACTTCACAAGATTCAAATATTACCCTGACTGATTTGAAAAAATTAGGGTTTTGCGCCCTGCGCAGTATATTAGACCCCGTTGGTCGAAATTAAGCTTAGGAGAACTAAGAAATTAATCCGCCATGGATTGGTAGGTGCAAAATCCTGCCCAAAATCAAAAAACAAGGAATAAAAGGAGCAGCGGAATAGGATAAGCAACAGGAATAAAAGGAGCCGCGGAATAGGAGCAGCAACAAAGAGAGGCGTGGCCATGCCATAGGCCAGCCGGCGCCACTTACCATTGGCCACGCCCTATGTTGCCTAACCGGCCCTATTTCCCTCGACCAATCAGGTCACCTTAAACCCACCGCACACACATGAGTTGTGGCTGGGCCCATACTTGCCGGTCCTATTTTCCACTGACTAATCAGGTCGTTTTAAATCCACCACACGCACACTAGAAGTGTGTCCACGCTAATGCTTGGATGGCCTCTCTTATATTGACCAATCAGGTTGCTCTAAACTTTCCACATTATTAGTGTATAAATCCATGTGCCGGAAACCAAGTGTGTGCACTTGTGCATACGGTATTGATGAAGGAGACAAGCTGGGAACGCGTACCCGTACGCGTACTGGCGGAAGATTTCGAACCGAAAATTTCTGCTGAGGTTTGTTAGTTTACAAACTAAAAAATCATCACCTTAGTTATGCATACCCGTACGCGTACCCTCGGAAGTTTCGAACCGAAAATTTCTGCTGGGTTTTCAAACCCAATTCCGGTAAAGCTAAGGTACACGTACCCGTACCATACCCTGGCTGGTTATATCTCAAATCGGTAGCTCATGAACTTAAAACAATAAATCAATAAAGAATACAATCTTTGCAAACCGTGGCTATATTGTTCATGAATTGATTCAAGTGAATCAAACCGATTTTGTTTCAATTGTGTCTATTATAAAGATCTAAGCAATTTAACAACTCTTGAACTAGTTCTTTTGAAGTCATTTGAACTACTTATGGAGAAGATGAATATGGTTAATATGAAAGTTACTTATATAGATAACCATTGGTCAACCACTTGTGAACCAACCAAATGCACACGTTTAGGTACGGTTACTCGAACCTAAATGAAATCATTTCATTTGTGTGTGACAAGCTAAGTTTTTATCTAACGGTTGAAAGATATTAGCTTGGATAAATCAGGTTTTTCATCTAACGGTGAATATTGAATGCTTTGTTACTAAGCTAACTTAGATTGCAAACCCTGATTTGAAAAATATATAAGGAGGACTCTAGATTTTGTGCAAAACTAATCCCCACACCTCCTGTGTGATACTAGTTGGTTTTGCTAGAGTCGTTTCTCCTTTAACCGTAGGTTTCTTCTCGAGACCCTGTCGGTTAACGACTAAAGACTTCATTGGGATTGTGAGGCCAGACGAAACTACTTCTCTTGTAGTTGAGCGATCTGAACTTGCCATTTTCTATCGTACCAGTTCAATTGTAAGATTGACTTGAGATTTATCTCTGATAGGGCAAGATATAAAAAGAAATCACAAATATCTTCGTCTCATCGTTTGTGATTCCGCAACATCTTGTTTCGCTACCATACGATTAATATTGTTGTGAGGTGATTGATAACTCTAAGTTATTCTTCGGGAATATAAGTCCGGATCATCAATTGGTTCCTGTTCACCTTGATTTATCAAAAGACGGAACAAAAACTTCTAGGTTTATCTGTGGGAGACATATTTATCTATCTTGTAGACTTGTTTGTGTGATACAGATTTGTATATTCAAGTCTTCGACTTTGGGTCGTAGCAACTCTTGTTTGTGGGTGATATAATCTAAGAGAATAAAGTGTGTAGTATCCTGCTGGGATCAGAGACGTAAGGAGCGCAACTGTACCTTGAATCAGTGTGATATTGATTAGGGTTCACCTACAGTCCAGACTGAAGTTAGTTTGTAGTAGGCTAGTGTCTGTAGCGGATTAATACAGTGTGGTGTTCAATCTGGACTAGGTCCCGGGGTTTTTCTGTTTTTGCGGTTTCCTCGTTAACAAAATTTCTGGTGTCTGTGTTATTTGTATTTTGCATTATATTTGTTATATAATTGAAATATCCAACCTTTGGTTGTCGATTTACATTGATTGACACTTGGATATTGGTCTTTGGTACCATACAAATCATTCCTTGTATATGATTAGGACTCGCAGATTTCTATTCGCTTGAGTAAGATCAAATTAAGAGAAGAGATATTAACTCCTTGATATACTTTTATCTAGATTGAGTCTGACAGTCTAGTTGATTCTCTAGAAAGTTTATTAGAGTTAGTCCATACAAATTGCTAAGAGAAATATTGGGTGGTATTGTTAGACCCCCGCTTTTTCAATTGGTAACAGAGCAGGAAAACACGTTCAAGACCTCAAAAGTCTGTTTTTGTAGCAATCTGATTCTGTGGACAAAGTAGTATGTCCTATTTACGCATATTCTATGTCTTCCAACACTTTTAGCTATGTCAAGTGTCTTGGTATTTCCTCAAAGGATAACTCCTTAGTTGATTCTTCTGAATCCCGAGAAAGAAACAAGACAATTGATAAAATGTCAGAAGTAGTGAAGAATGTTACCAGAACCGAAGAAAATCCAGTTGAGATGATTAACCTTCATAATCATTCTCAACTCTTGGATGAGGTTGAAAAGTCTCTTGGTCGAGAACATGAGCTCTATGGAATCATTGTGTCCTTTACTAACAATATCGGAAAACTCACTCAGGAAAATAAGCTTCAGCAAGATAAGATTAGTTTCCTTGATAATATTGTTAAAGAAGGGGTAATTAGAGAAAAACGTTTAATAGAGACACACTCGTCCAATCTGAACGACCTTCGTGTTGAAATAGATAATATTGCTTCATCTCTTCACCTAGCCCAAAAACAGTTTGTCTCCTTGTCAAAGGAAAACACTGTTAAGTTGAGAAATTCTTCTATGTCACGTGCCGATTTTCAAAAGCTGCCTGACATAAAGAAAAACTCATCAAAGAAAGCTCCTACTAAAAATATATGGCAGACCTCCAAACGGGATATGGGTTTGAAATAAGTATTGTTCAACAATTCTCTTCCACGAACTTGTTCTTTCTGTGAGAAAAGAAATCATACTGCTAAACATTGTTTTGCAAGGAAGAAACAGATCTCTGATCTTCAAAATCTTATTTTATTTACCGCCAACCGAGTTAATCATCTGACGGGATCAACAATGGATTTCATTCCTACAGATAACCAGAATTCTCATAAAAGGGGTTTTTATGACCATTCATTTCAAAACCGTTACAGGGATCGTGTTCATTCCCATGGTGCTAACTTCACCAAAAAACTGCTTCCCAGGTTTTATGAGAAAAAGTCTGGTAGATCTAAGTCTAAAATGTAGAAACCCGTCTCATGGAATCCTCTTGAACCAATCTCGAGAGGTCCTATACTTAATAATCAGAAATCTCAATCTTTTGAGCTTTCAGAAAGGGCTGTGAGAAATTTCTTCAAAATTGGAAACAGCCAAGGGAAGACAAGAAATACTAAGATCAAACATCCAGATGAGAATCACAGTTTTCCTCTCAATACTTATGGTGATATTATATCTCCCACTACTACCTAGTAGTAGGATCTTCCATTCTTGTATCTAACTTGAGAGGTACGAGGATGATGTTCGAGAGATGCTCAAGTATTTAGTTGATTATCATCCGTATGTATGTTTGATGTCTGTTTTACAAGATAAGTTTTTATTATTTCTCCTTGTAACCTATCTGCTCTATCTGTTGAGCATTGAAAGTGACACAATGCACTATTTTTCCCTGTTGGGTCCTTCCTCTGTCTTTTATGTTCAGGCCTGGTCCACGAACGTCCAAAGGAAACTCTAGATTTTCTCTCCTGGTTGATAACATAAATATATAGTTTGTGTTTATGTTTATCCCTTCTCAGAAGAAGCTGTATGGAAACCCCTGGTGAACCTCAAGTATAAGTGATTATGGAGATTGAAGAAGACCTCAAAAGATGTGATTCAGCTCAATATTTTGTTTTGTAAAAGATGCTTGAAAGAAAAGAGTATAACTCTTGGATTTGAGAATCTGTCAAGGATTTGATTCTCGTTCAGAATGAAGTAAAGAACGAACTTTCTAACCTTTAACTGCAGATAAACCAGCTTATTGATGGACAGGAAAAAATCCTTGGTAATCAAAATATCTTGATCAGGAACCAGAAGAAAGTTATCCTTGACTGCGCAAAAGCTAGGCATCTTGCTCGCATTGTTGACCGAAAAACTAATGATTTAACTCATGAACATGGTGTTTCAACTGTCAAGAAGATCAAGGATGTCAGTGACACATATTTTGATGGTCCGTTTCAAAAGTATGAAGTGGTCAAAGAAACCTGATCTTATTATTGCCTAGAAAACTTCTTATTTCTGTTTTGTTTAAGAAGGATTACTAGTGTTTGGAATAGCAATTATTGTGATTACACATAGCTATGACCAATCTTTTCATCTTGCAATGTTTTTAGATTTATTTGTTTTAATTATAAAGTGATTTGGAAGATGATGGTTGCAGTATTAATCTTTATGGTTTTATATATTGCAATATTTTATGGGATATGTGTGTTTTCTTCGGTGAACTGTTATTGTCCCATATGATGTCAAAATTTAACTCTTTCGTATGTCAATATGCAAATATTGATACAAGATCGATGAACTCTTGACATAACAAAAGTTAAGCATATATTGTCAATTTCTGATGGAAGATAGGTTAAAATCTTTTGTTTATGAAGATTATGTCTATTATAATTTGTTATGCAAATAGTGATGAAAGATAGAATGAATCTTTGTATATTCCGCAGTATTGATCTTTTCCTGATCCATATTTTATGTGTATACTGTAGTACTCCATAAGGTTTTCTTGTGTTGAGTATATGAACGATTGAGTTAATCATTCCTTTATGGTTAACTTAGTCGTAGCTCCGTAAGTTCTCTTATGTCGAGCATTTCCAATTAAATTGATCACTTTTGTGTTTAATTTGATTGTGTATTCCGATTAAATTAATCATGGGTTTACTATTGGTTAGTTTAATTGAGTATTTTGGATATGGAAAATCATTTCTTGTGGTTTTTAGTGTCCAATAAAATCCTTCTTTTCTCGTAAAAAGTAAGTTCGCTTTTGTTGTTCTTTCGGGAATGACATCAAATGGGAAAGAGTTCTCTTGAACTTGCGCTTAATTTCCATATCTTTGTGGGGAGTGCGGCTATGGAATTTTTAGGGGTTATCTTGTATCTTTATAAACTCCTTGATGAAAGAATTTAGCTTCGGATATATGATTGCATCTAGAAGTTGGTATGCACTTTTCTTTGGTCTTGAAGCATCTCCGGGGAAAATTCATTAGGATCCCATTTTCGTACCTTTTCCAATTTTATTGACAAAAAGGGGGAGAATTAATAAGTAGTTCACACTACAAATAGATATGGTTTACGTGCTTTACGGGCCATTATGTAAGGGGGAGTGGTTTTCATGTTGGGATGAAAGTATTGACTAAAGGGGAGTGATACATATCACCATAGTATTGTTGTCGAAGTTGTGATATAAGAACTTTGATACTGTGTAATAATACTATGACATTCTATAACAATGACCGAGAGCTTTTGTTTTCTCATTGTTACGGCTACGGAACTTCAAAAACTATGATGCTGAATTGAACATCTATGGAATCATGGGAGTACTTGGAAAAGACGAAGTTTTCGAGTAACGTTGAGGCACCAGGGAGATCAAGCATGTGGACGAGAAGCTACAAAGTTTTATTTATTTTGTAATCCATATGTATTAAGAGTTTTGCCATTAAAATTGACAAAGGGTGAGATTGTTAGAGCATTGCTCGGTTGAACTTGCATACGTTGCTATCTCAAGCATGTTTGTCAAGTTTAGTTGTCAAAACTATATGTCTTGATTTCTATACTATTTATAGCAAAGTCTCGGTTAGTACAGATTAGTGTAGTTGAGATCCAGACTCCATGGTGATTATCTTACGAAGACGAAGAACTACTCAAGGAACCAGTGGAACTTCATCTGACCAAAAAGGCATGTGGAGACTTGAACTTATCTATCACTCAAAAGTCTATCTACTCTATCTCCTACTCTTGAGACAAAGTCGTATAAGTATGTTAGTTTTCATACATACACATTTGATATTTCGAGCCGAGTTTACTCGCCTATCTTTTTCCCGAAATACGTGTTGGTGAAGCTTTCGCTTTAGCCATTATTCATCTTTACCCGTGATGCAAGTCATGATGACGTTTCAATGTGTAAATATCTTTGATGATGATAGTTGTGAATAACGATTATAATATCACAAGATTGTTTCATTGATTGAAATGCAGAGTTGAGAATATGTAACCAGCTATGGATATAAGCATATATAGTGTGATGCGGAATTTGAGGTAACATTCTTGTTAGCTAATTGTTTTCCTGTTTAAGAAAAGCCATGATTTTATTTTATATCCCAATTGATTTTGCTTAACAAGATATTTCGGTACAATTGTTGTGTATTCCATTGTGTGTTTGGATATGTGGTTCAATTGGTTCCGGTTAAGAAAAACACTTGTTATCTTTTGATTTCAATTGTTTAGGCTTACAAAAGTTTCGGTACAATTGATATGTTGTTTCAATTGGTTCCAGTTAAGAAAAACATTTGTTATCTTTTTTATTTCAATTGTTTAGGCTTACGAACGTTTTGGTACAATTGATGTGTGTGATTTAATTGTTTTCCGGTTAAGAAAAACCATTGTTGTCTTTGATATCAATAGTTTAGGCTTACAAAACGACGGTGCAATTGGGGTGCTTTAATGTCTATGTTGATTCAATTGCTTCCGGTTAAGACAAACAATTATATGAATTGTTTAAGGCTTAACAAAAAAATTGGTTACGGTATCATTTGTTTAGTCCAAGTGATGTCCGGATAAGAGAAACTAAGATGTTAGGATCCAAGTTAGACTTATCGAAAATGGTAGGATTCGGATTTTTAAGTCGAGCTGAATGCCTTAACGAGAATTACTAGTTAACTAACCTAGTATATGTCTTGTTAAAAGCGGAGGTCTAAGTTTTTCTTTGTGAAAAATTAGAACCTGATGAGTAAAATAAAGTTAAGTTCTTATCTTTATTTTGATCTTGCCAAACAAGTGATTGTATCTGTACAATCAGTTTAGCAAAGAACTATGTGATTAGTCGATTTTTGGTTTGCTAAACTATCCAATATTGCTTTATGCAATTGAGTTATAGATGACATATTAAAATAAAAATTACTTGTAGTTTCGGTTTTAGTATTGGCTATCTAAAGATGGTGTGTAAAACTCTCGTGCTTAACTCTTATAGGTTTACATCTACTCTTTGTGAGATTTGTAAGATCCTTTTGGTTTGTCCTTTATTTTTTCGTTTCTTTGTCATTTTTGTGACAAAAAGAGGGAGAAACATATGGAATAAAAAAGTGGTATTGGCTTGTATGAGTTAGTATCACTAAGGGAAAGGACATGTGTGCTAAAACGTTTATTCTAATGAATAGAGTGAAAGCATAGACTAAGGGGGAGTCGCATATCATGTGATATGTAGTTATGAGGTACTACATTGGAATAACAAAGATGTGCGGATTGAAAATCTACCTAGCTTACCTTTAGGGGGAGTATTAGCTTTGTTATTATGGTATCAGCAGCGGCATTTTAAGATTGAATTTAATGCAGGTTATGTGCTGTTGAACTTGGAATCAAGCGTATGTGTATAATGAATTCTTGTAATCTGTTTATCCATATGATGTAAGAGTTTTGTCACTAAAATTGGCAAAGGGGGAGATTGTTAGAGCACTGCTCGGTTGAACTCACCAAGCATTGGTATGTGAAGTTTGGTTGTCATATTTTAGTGAATCAAATTTCCCTTGGGTGGTTTGAAATCTACCAAAATATCGTAATGCCGCAGACAGAAAAATAAAAACACAGAAGGGTAATGTTTACTTTTCTTGTCGGTTGGGAGAAAGAAGTGACGGTCGAAAAAGATCTCCTTTCTTTATACTCCCTCTGTTCCAAATTAGATGAGCTAGTTGTAGTTTGCACATTTAAGGCAAGGAGAAAATGAGAGTATACTTAAGTATTTTTTACAATTATACCCTTATGGATAATAATTAGAAAACTTATAAACGATTTATCTCTTAGACTATACCACGGTTTTTCGTAAACTTTGTACCGTTGAAAAGCATTTTAAAACCTGGCTAAATTGGGGCCTATGCCACTTAATTGGGGCCCATTTTTGTATTATATAATCTCAATTGTATATATTATTAGTGCTCGATTTTATATTTATTATGGCTTTTTATGTCCCTGTAGGTATTTTTGGAGAAATAAGCTTTTGCGGCGAAATTGGTTAAAAAAGTGGTTTTTGCGCTCGTGGGAGAAAATTACTATATGGAGTCTCACTTTGGATAAGGGGTAACCTAATTACTAAGGGGTGACCAATTACTAAGGCGCATCCATTTTCAGGCAGCTGCTAAAGGGAAACCACTGCTGGATAAGGGGAGGTCATCTTCTTCATTTGAAATTTGAATTTTGGAGGGAAAATAAGAACAAAATTAGGGTTGAAGAATTGAAGGTGTTCTAGGGAGATTCAATGGCTGAAATCAAATGGGTTTGTTCCTCTTGGCTAAACATGGCTGCTAATGGTATTATTTTTGCCCAGAATTGGCTAGACAATCCGCAGGAGATGAATCAAGTTTTATAGTTTTTGGCGGGAAAAATATGCATGCAACTGTTAGAGTTGGGGATTGAATTCGATCGATTTACAGAGTGATTCAATGGATGAAATTGGTTGGGTTTACTCCCTAGGACTAAACAGGCTTGGTGAAGTCTTTTGTTTGAACCCAAATTGGCTAGAATAGCCGGAAAAAGAAATAGAAGTCAGGTTTTGCACGGGTCTCTGTATGACTTATTTTTGGAATTCTAGGAATATTAAAGGCAAGAAACTCTTCCCAAAGATACATATCTATTTAAGGAAGAGTTTGAGATAAGTTGGAAAGCTCAGAAACGCGTGAAACAATTTTGGGAAGAGATTATTGTCGTAACTGCCAAGAAAACAAAAGAAGAGATTTCGAGAAGTTTTGGGGAGATTAAATCGCTCTGTTGGCTATATATAAGTTGCTGGGAGTTCATAGAAGGGAGTCGAGACTTTGGGGGACCGAGATGAGGGCTTGGTGAAGCTGCAGAGGTGAAAATCAAGAGTTGCAGAGAAGACGTTTCTGCTGCTGAAGAACAACGTCGTAGAACACTTCGCAACTTAGCAAGAAACTGTTACCTAATCTTTCAAATCCAATACCTTTGTAACAGCTTTGCAACAACTATTCATGTTAGAATTTATTTGTAAGGGCAGCTTCCGTAATAGTGGATTCTGTAACAATTATATCTGTTACAGATTCTCTTCTTCAATAAAAACACCTATTTGAGCCATGATTAAATATTTTGAGCGTGTTTTTGACATGAGGAGATAAACCCCAACACTGGGATGATGGAGAAATCCTTATTTCACAATCACTTGGTAACTATAATTGATTCTTTATGACTTTTGCACTTGTTTTAATCGATTTATGATATTTCTTGATTAGTTGTGATTTTGTTTGATGTCGCATGCTGGGTTTTAGGAACTTTTGATGCATCATGCTTGTGATTTACATCTAGTGCTTTATAAAATCTACTTTTGGAAAAGTAAAGAGTCAACAAAAGAGCTAGAATTGTTATGAGTCATCATATGAACCAATTGAATATGATTAGTGGTTAAATCCTAAGTCTCAGTACCTCTCGATATTCGTGACAACCTTGTGAATATATTTTTAGTATTTTTATTCTTAGTTCTTAAATCAAACCTTTACACAATCCGAGTTGAACGAACTTTACTACCACTTTCAAAACTACATCGATTTTTGGCGCCGCCGACGCGGACTTGTATTTAGATTTTTTTTAGGTTTCTTTTTATTTTTTGTTCTTTTTTACGCGTTTTGGTATTTTTCGATTCTTTTCAGATTTGGAGTGAAGCTACAAGGGAAGAAAAAGTGTTATAAAAGGAAAGCATCGCCAAAGAAGGAAAGCAAAGATGAATCCAAAAGGAGTGAAGAAGAAGATTTTGTATATAGTTATTTTGTTTTATTTTTAGACACTATAAATAGGGTTTATTTTTTGTAATTTTTCTTTTTATTTTTGGACACTTTTTGGACTTTATTTTTGGACTGGGACATTATTATTTTTAAAACCCTACAGAAGGTTGGTTTAAATAAAAACTTTGTGCAGAGAAGGACGGTGATTACGATATCGCCTCGGCCCCTCGGATTCGTACATGACATAAGAGTCGTGGCCCGAGTCGGCTTCAGCGGTTCTTCGCCCGTCTGGTACGGGAGGTAAGTTTTTCGAAACACCCGTGAATCCCCTGTCAGCGGGTTTACTTTATTCCTTCGTTTGCATATATGCTAAGGACTTGAAAACAGCTGCTTTAATTTCCTAGTAAAGGGCAAGGACTGGCCATACAAGATAAGGGTTCGGATTTCATCACCGTTCTCTTCTTGCCCGCCTTAGGAAAACAAAACCAAACGCGAACCTCAGCCTAAAATTTTGACTAGAACGATACCTATAGGGTAACGAGCTTAATAGGAAAGTCGTTCGAAAAATATTGGTTACTCTTTTGAGCATACTTCGAAGTTCATGATGGTTTCTGTGAGTTTAATGCGTGACTGCGCCGCCTTGTAACCGGTGAGGCCTTGGGTATCAAAGCTCCACTGAGCTTCCCTCGCCTCGATTCAACTTACTTTGACTCGGATTGATTCCAGAGGGGTTTGCTCAGATTGTAACGAGTTCCTTTTCGAAAGAATAGAAGTTGGTCTAGAAACAATCTAAGTGGAACCATCATGCTTTTTGTTTGCTAGAAAATTAGGTTTGATTTGGTTGAGTCAGCCTTGTTTTGTGATTGCATAGAATCCTAAATATCCCGATAGTGCCAGCAATGACAACTTTGAAAGCTTTGTTGAACCCAACTAGGATTACTCGTCCTTCTTGTATCAGGTTAGCCGAAACTGAAGAAAATTATGAACTTATGCATGGGACCCTACAGATGCTTCCAATTTTTTTAGGGAAAGAAAATGAAAACCCATACTTCCATGTTAGGGATTTTGAGGAAATTTGTAGTACCCTAAAGATTAGAGACCTTGATGATGATGCTTTGAAACTTAGGTTATTTCCTTTTTCCCTGAAAGATAAATCCAAATCGTGGCTATATAGTTTGGCTTCCGGTTCAATAGAAACATATGAACAACTTACATCTTCCTTTTTGAACAAGTTTTTCCCTAGGCACAAAACATCGTCTATTATGACGCAAATCTGCACATTTCTCAACAGGAGGGAGAATCGTTGTATAGGTATTTGGAAAGGTTCAATGACTTATTAGCCCAATGTCCTCATCATGGTTTAGAAAAGGTTATGCTAGTTCAAATCCTTTATGAGGGTTTAGATTATTCGACAACAACCACGGTTGAGTCTCTATGCACTGGTGGTTTTGAAAACCAAACTGTTGATGCGGCGATGGAATTTTTGAATGAAATCGCCGAAAAGACCCAGCAATGGGAATATTGTAGGGAACCCAAGAGAACAATTCTTCTAGGTAGAGGAAACGTTAATAGGGTAGAAGGAGGCTATGAATCAGATGCCAAAATTGATGCTATAGCAAAAAGGTTAGAAGCTTTAGAATTGGGTCACACTAGTGGTAGAGTAGAGCCTTTTTGGGAATGCCAGAATAATAAAGAGCAAGCCAATGCTCTCTATAATAACACTAGGTTTGATAACCGTCAGAAGTTTGACCCATATTCAGAAACCTATAATCCTGGTTGGAGAAACCATCCGAACCTTTCATGGTCTAAGGACCAAGGTCAGCTTAGTAATTCTAATGTTCCCCCAGGTTTTGGCTATACTAAGAATACTTCAGGATCAACTCAGTTTCGGAATCAGTCTGATAAGAAAATCTTAAGTCTAGAGGAAACTCTCACCTCGTTTATTCAAAATACTGAAAATATGCGTCAATTGCTTTCACAAAGCATAGAAGCTAGTAATAGAATAGGACAAGAACATAATCAGGCCATTTCTGAATTGAAAGACCAGGTCAGTCTGATCAATGAGTCTCTAAGAGAAAAAGGTAAGTTCCCTAGTCAACCGATACCCAACCCTAGAGGAGTTAATGAAGTAGGTGCAAAACCATTTAATCAAGTGAATTCTGTCACAACCCTTAGGAGTGGTAAAACGGTAGACAATAAGGTAGCCATGCCTAATAGAGGACATACTGTAGATCCACCTTCTAGTTCCCAAGATGAGCCCCAGAAGGAGCCACTAACTGAAGAAACCGATAAAATTTCTAGTGATGCCAATGTGGTTCCCGACAGGTCTCATTTTGTACCCAAAGCCCCATATCCACAGTTGTTAGCTCCAACAAAGAGAGACTGGAGATATTTAAGCAGGTAAACATTAACATCCCTTTATTAGAAGCAATTAGGCAAATGTCTGCTTATGCCAAGTTCCTTAAGGACCTTTGTACACGAAAGCGTAAGCTTAATGTCCATAAGAAAGCCTTTTTAGCTGGTCAGGTAAGTTCAATCCTTCTGAACCAAACAACCCCTAAGTATAAAGACCCTGGATGCCCCACCATATCTTGTGTGATCGGTAATTATTCATTAGATAAGGCATTGCTTGACTTAGGAGCTAGTGTGAACTTACTCCCTTATCATGTATACAACCATCTAGGTCTTGGTAAGTTGAAACCGACCAAAATGACATTGCAATTAGCTGATAGGTCTGTCAAAATACCTCGCGGTGTCATAGAGGATTTTCTAATTGAGGTTGATAAATTTATTTATCCAGTGGATTTCGTTGTTCTGGATACTCAGCCTGTTCAGGATCCTAGTGCTCAAATACCGGTGATTTTAGGTCGCCCATTTTTAGCCACATCTAACGTTGTCATCAACTGTAGGACCGGACTTATGAACATATCCTTTGGTAATATGACCACTGAACTAAATGTCTTTAATGTTAATAGACAACCTTCCGATGATTTAGAAGAAGTGAATATGATTAGCACTTTAGTTCAGGATCTAACTCAGGATAATTGGGACGACACTTTATTTGGTGATTCCTTAGATGAACTTGATGAGGAAATTCTCTTAAGTCAGTTAGGTGACCAAACTTTTGAACTAGAAGAAGCTATTGAGTACTTTAAAGACTCTACGGACCCTGAGATTCAAGCCATAGTGCTAGGCCTTACGGAGAGTAGTGTTGACCCTAAGTTTGGGGGTAATGAACTAGAAGAAGCTCTTGAGTATTATAAAGACTCTGAGGATCCAGAAATTCAAGCAATAGTTAGAGGTTTGTCCGAGAATACTGACTACCCTAAGTTTGGGGGTAGTAATGGTCAATTATCTCCATTAAAAGTCCCTAACTTGGGATTCGAGCCTAGTGTACCTAAGGTATTACTTGAGTCACTTCCGAGTCCGCAACCGGATCCTCCTGATATTGTCCAGGAGGAAATTCTAAAGACTTGTTGTTCGAATGAGTCAATTTGTCAAGACACTCGTATGAAGCCCAAATGGGCACAACAGAAAAACCCAGTTGTCTTGCAGGAAACCTTGGATGAGGATGTGCTATGTCTGTTCATTTTTCTGATTTGGTGCAGTTGTCTGATAATTGTGGCAATTTTATTTGCTTTTGTTGACCCACAGTTGTTTCGACTATTGATATATGATTTGAAAGGTAATTAGCCATTTTGTGGTATTTGACGTCTGGCTGAAGACTTTAAATTTAGCACTTTTTGGGAGGTAACCCAATCTCATGCAACATGGTAATATCTTTCCTTATCTCTTTTGCTTCAAATGGTAACAGTTTCTCCTTGTTCATGCTTTTACTTTTATCTTTAAAACATTGAGGACAATGTTAGATTTAAGTTTGGGGGTATGGGAGAAACTTTTTAGTTGCAGTATGAATAAATAAACTCCAGAACCTAGAAATTTATGCCTATTGAGGATTGCACTAACTAATCTAAGTGGATGGAAGCATTTTGATCGTAGGAGTTGAGGAACCAATCTGATTAGATGGAAACATCTAGAAGAGTCTATTCATAAAAGCACAGAGCTCAGGTGTTAGAAATAACATGATAGTTTCACCATATCTCGTTGAGTCCTTTTCACTTCTATTTTTATTTTATTTTGTTTTTAAACCATGTTTCTCTAAGTGATAGGTGGGGCCCACGATTCAAGTTGTTACCAATGCTAGGGTGAATTAGAGTGATTGAGTTACAAAGAAAAAAAAAAGAAAAAAAAAGACCAGACCAATTAGACCAAACGGATCAAAAAAAAAAAAAGTGAATAAAGTCGACCACTGGTACCCTTGTATATGCCAGTTGTGTTGATATTAGTCACACTAGTATCTCAATCCATTAGGATAGGTTCATTTTCGCGGAGGCCTTCAGACAGATATGGGAAACGCCGGTCACTTAGTAAACATCAAAACCATCTACGTTTTTCTATATCCATCTCTTAATCTATCCATGTGATTGGTTTGACTCCGGATATTGATGTCCAAAGTTCAATTATTTGAGTAGAGCTCTGTCACTTTATATGAATTTTAGTATGCTTGAGTGCAAACTCGTGTACAGCAATTGGAATTTCGCATCAGGGTACTTCCTCCTATAGTCAATAAGTATGCCAACCAAGGAGATTCTTTAGTGCCTTCCAAGGTTCTGCCTAGATATCTAGGGTCTGGAGTGTAAAGGTTTTGTGGGTATATCTCTTGTAAGCCCTCCGGAGACAACACCCCGCCACTAGGGACACCTAGGGGTTTAAAGGCTTATTGCATACGCTAAATGCAATCGACGATGCCTGCGTCAGTGAGTTAGGATTTTATTTTATTTTATTTTAATTTACTCGAGGACTAGCAAATAATAAGTTTGGGGGTATTTGATATGCACATTTTTGTCTTATATAATCTCAATTGTATATATTATTAGTGCTCGATTTTATATTTATTATGGCTTTTTATGTCCTTGTAGGTATTTTTGGAGAAATAAGCTTTTGCGGCGAAATTGGCTAAAAAAGTGGTTTTTGCGCTCGTGGGAGAAAATTACTATATGGACTCTCACTTTGGATTAGGGGTAGCCTAATTACTAAGGGGTGACCAATTACTAAGGGGCATCCATTTTCAGGCAGCTGCTAAAGGGAAACCACTGCTGGATAAGGGGAGGTCATCCTCTTCATTTGAAATTTGAATTTTGGAGGGAAAATAAGAACAAAATTAGGGTTGAAGAATTGAAGGTGTTCTAGGGAGATTCAATGGCTGAAATCAAATGGGTTTGTTTCTCTTGGCTAAACAGGGCTGGTAATGGTCTTATTTTTGCCCAGAATTGGCTAGACAATCCGCAGGAGATGAATCAAGTTTTATAGTTTTTGGCGGGAAAAATATGCATGCAACTGGCAGAGTTGGGGATTGAATTCGATCGATTTCCAGAGTGATTCAATGGCTGAAATTTGTGGGTTTACTCCCTAGGCCTAAAAAGGCCTGGTGAAGTCTTTTGTTTGAACCCAAATTGGCTAGAATAGCCGGAAAAAGAAATAGAAGTCAGGTTTTGCACGGGTGTCTGTATGACTTATTTTTGGAATTTTAGGAAGACTAAAGGCAAGAAACTCTTCCTAAAGATACATATCTATCTAAGGAAGAGTTTGAGATAAGTTGGAAAGCTCAGAAACGCGTGAATCAATTTTGGGAAGAGATTATTGCCGTAACTGCCAAGAAAAGAAAAGAAAAGAAAAGAAGAGATTTCGAGAAGTTTTGGGGAGATTAAATCGCTATGTTGGCTATATATAAGTTGCTGGGAGTTCATAGAAGGGAGTCGAGACTTTATGGGACCGAGCTGAGGGCTTGGTGAAGCTGCAGAGGTGAAAATCAAGAGTTACAGAGAAGACGTTTCTGATGTTGAAGAACAACGTCGTAGAACACTTCGCAACTTAGCAAGAAACTGTTACCTAATCTTTCAAATCCAATACCTTTGTAACAGCTTTGCAACAACTATTCCTGTTAGAATTTATTTGTAAGGGCAGCTTCCGTAACAGTGGATTCTGTAACAATTATATCTGTTACAGATTCACTTCTTCAATAAAAACACCTATTTGAGCCATGATTAAATATTTTGAGCGTGTTTTTGACGTGAGGAGCTAAACCCCAACACTTGGATGATGTAGGAATCCCTATTTCACAATCACTTGGTAACTATAATTGATTCTTTATGACTTTTGCACTTGTTTTAATCGGTTTATGATTTTTCTTGATTAATTGTGATTTTGTTTGATGTCGCATGCTGGGTTTTAGGAACTTTTGATGCGTCATGCTTGTGATTTACATCTAATGCTTTATAAAATCTACTTTTGGCAAAGAAAAGAGTCAACAAAAGAGCTAGAATTGTTATGAGTCATCATATGAACCAATTGAATGTGATTAGTGGTGAAATCGTAAGTCTCAGTACCTCTCGATATTCGTGACAACCTTGTGAATATATTTTTAGTATTTTTATTCATAGTTCTTAAATCAAACCTTTATACAATCCGAGTTGAACGAACTTTATTACCACTTTCAAAACTACATCACATGACGAAAAAAGGTCATTCAAATGTAAAAGAGTAACCCCTTATCCAACTAATTTAGAAATGGCTAATTTGTCCTTAATTAATTAGTGTTAATCGGGTGATTAATTAATGTTTAATCAAATTAAACTAGAAATTAAATAATCTTGATTCTTCATCAAAAAGTTTTTTAAAAAAAAAAATGAAAAAACTTGCCCAAAATCGGTGGATGTTCTTGCTCACATAAACCGATTGTAAGAATCGGTTTATAATATACTTAAAACATAGACCGATTGTAAAATCCAAGAGTTTTCCTGTGTTTTTTTTCGCCAGAATCGATTTATGTTAATGCCCACATAAACCGGTTGTAAATCTGGGCAGTTCTTCGACTTTTTTGCTCATAACTTCTTCGTCCGATGTCGGAATGACCTCATTTATTTTGCGTTGAACTCGTATTTTCGTGCTCTATAACATACATATAAAAAGTTGTAAGGTTTATGCAAAAATTCAAACATAGCTAATGAATCGATTGATACGTGCATTAGCATAAACCGATTGTGGTTGATGTTCATCACATCCATCCAGAATCGGTTTATCTACGTGTATAATAAAAACCGATTCTGGTGAACATCAACAACAATCAGTTTTTTTTTTATTGCACACATAAACTGATTTTGGTTTGGTTTCAGAAAATTTGATGGGAAATTTTAGAGATTCATAGTTAAATCATTGATGAATCCCTCTTAAAGGTTTGTCTTGAAAGCATTTAATTCAATACACTTGGTTGTTTGAAACCGAAAACCAAAAAATGGTTGTTTGAATTGTTGTTTTTGATTAAGTTTTAGTTTTTGATTATCCTGAAATTTTAAAAAAAATATAGATTTTGATTAAAGATTGTTAGTAGAAATGATTAAGGTTTTGATACACGATAAGCCTTGGGGTTGAATTTGATAGTGAGGGTAGATTGGTATTTTCATCCCTTTGATAGTTTTGATCTGAAACAACGTATTGTTCAACATGATCATGATCGTATCAGACTAAGATCACAAAAGATACATCGATTTTGACCGAGTCTTTACATGGATCAGGATGGATTTTTAATTTGATTAGATTTGTTTAATTAATCAACTGTTAGTTCGTAATCCTATAATTTGTTGTTTATATGAATTACTACTTACTAATTGTTTTTATTGTTTCGTTCAAATTGGCATAAATTTCGAATAAAAAACGATTAGATGTAGACAATGATATAAATCCTTGATGGCTTGATCGATTATTGGTTTGTTTTATTTGCGGTATGTTATGCATAAATAAAGTTAAAAGTAAGAAGAAAAAAACAGGGTATGTAGAGACGATGGAGGTGAGTTTTCATTACCCATATCAACTAGGTTAACAATATTTAGACTTTTAGAAAAAGGGGTTGTAATTATCACAAGTGTGGGTTGTATTTAGTCACTGCCTTAAAAATATCCTCTTTAATTAATTAAAATGATAGTTTTAGAAATAATCATTTAATTAGAGAAATAGCTCATGGTACAAAACTTAAAACCAACTAACTCATCTAATTTGGGCAGGAGAGAGTATTAGTATAAAATATATAAGATAAGATGAGCTTGTTAGTATCCCAGAAGGAATTATTTAGTAACCTAAGCGTGGAAGCTAAAAATACTGCATCTTTTGATTCTTCTATGCAATATTTTGCTCAAGACTGTCAGACAGCAGTTCCTTTGAAATAAAATAGCAACCCCATTGATCTTATCAAATGGAGAACTACATGATAATAACTTAAACACAAAAAAAAAATTAACAGAAATCTTAACAACACATGTTGACAAAGAGAGAGGAATGAAGCATAAACTATCATTAGTGTACTATTACTTAATTTGTGATATTTTTCCTTTCCATCAAAAAAGGGTCTGCTAGCCTAACATGAGGGCAAATGTCAAATATTTCTTTACATTGTATCTAAAGGTTAAATAATAAATTATGCAAAATGGATTCAAGTTAATCCTGATTTTTCCTGACTCAGTTCTCTCCCCCACTATGGCAGCGCAAAAACCAGAAAGAGAAGTAAACAAGGAAACAGCCTCCAAATCCAAAAAGAACTCTCAGGCCAGGTTTTGGTGTCAAAAAAGAACGAACAAGCTTCAGGACCAAATGAACTACTCCTTTACCACCTAGGCCGTCCCCTGGACCTGCCAAAAATAACACAACAGAGCACTTCATGAGCTATTTAACAAATTTTAAGAACATCGCACAAGATTTAGAGAATGATAACGATTAACGAAACTTGCATGTTCCAATACCTATCACTTTCCGAACAAGTGTCATCTTGTTGTTTCCCCTTTCGCCAACTATCATATGTATCTGCCTTAGACAGCTGAAGATGAAAAAAAATGAACACTAAAATGGGTAATCTATCGAATAGTCCATATGCAAGGTGATAGTTACTCACAGTCTTGATATTGTTGCACCACAATTTTCTCTGAATCTCTTGGGTTTGCTCAGTCTCTTTTTCAGAATAGATGAGAATTGCAGTCCCTTGATTTCCCGCAAGACTAGATCTAGCAAGAAAGATCTCCGAATTTCTGGGCGGCTCCAAATGTATAACCTAGAATTTTAAATTATCAAATAAAGAAGAAACAAAGTGTGCATCTAAGCAACCGGTAAAGTTGCTGAATATAAAGCAAGATCAACGCAAGTCTGGGTAACAATGAACACTTACAAGTTCAACTCTAGGAAAGTCAATTCCAAGAGCAACATCATCCGAGGCAAATAATAAATCAAATTCCCCATCATGGAAACGTAAAAGTGTGTCTCGTCGTTTACCACCCTTTAGTGCCTCACACTTGAATACGGAAGCCAATTGATTAGCTTCTGTTTGCGAATCTGTGAAAACAATAGTGCTCCCACTGTTAGCATGTCCCTAACAAACAAAGAGAGCGACAATTCAATAAGAAACACATGAATCAACCATCTATGCTAGCTCAAACCATTTTTGTACAGACTCTACAAAAATCAAACCATGAAAAACATTCTGATTAATCAGTAGCTGTTAATTGCTGATGTATAGCTTTGATGGGGCTACTGAACTGTTGACATTGTTCCTAGCCGATGCCCCCATTATGCCAAATGAGAATGATTTAGACTTGGTAGGTCAAGTTGGTTGAATGAGTCAGCTGTCTTAAGAAAAACATAACGGCAGTGTTTCTGATTATCCTTCCACCTCGAGCCCTAGTCTTAAGAATTCAGATATTTTATTCCCCTAATTTGTCTGTCCGAATCCATGGTAGGATCACTCATTTAACAAAGGCTAATCTGAATTTTAAAGTCAAAACCCCTCATCATCTCAGAAAGATTAAACCTAAAAACAGCCACTACAAGTAATCATACCTAAAACAACATTTACACATATCAAATCACAAAACCCTAGTCATTCGAATTACTACCATGTCATAAGAATCCCATTATTAAGCAGGCTGCAACAACACAATTAGAAAATGACAATCTCTACATCACCAGAACCTAAGTATAACCATGAAAATACTGAAATGTAACAATACAATGAATTATGGAAGACGACATTCTTTATAAAGGCTAACACATAAAACGCATGTGATCAGAACTTACTTTAATTAAAGAACGCGAGACTGATTCCCTTCCCTCCATGGGTGCTTCAATCTTGAACAATTTAATTCCTTTATCGACCATCTCCATAGAACATCCTACCTACAAAACGTTTTTTGGCTAAACATAAATGTTATAGACATTCTTAGGATGGGTACGGGTAAGAAAATTTGGGAGTTAACTAAGCACTTACCAAATCAATAGTTAAAAGATCTCGAAAATACTCCTTGGCAAACTTTCGTATATTAGGAGACAATATGCCTGCTGAGAACATAATTCTCTGGCATCTTGTTGGTAGCTTTTCCATTATGACTCCCACATCGTTAACAGCCACTGCAAGCATCCGAGCAGTCTCAACCAGAACAGTAAACTGCACTGCATTCAAGTTCACTACGTCCATCTTGCACATTTGAATGACACTTTTAGGAGTGCCAACAATGACGTCAACTTCAGCACCAGCAAGGCTGCTCATTTGAAATTTTTCACCGGCAACACAGACTGTTTGAACAGCACGGTGCAAATGTGCGAAATTCCTCCTCAACTTGTCGTGCAAGTTGTGTTGATGGTTCCAAAATCAGAGCCAGAAGATTTCTTTTCATCCTACCGATATCAACACAACGACAACAATATTTGTATCATATCATAACTGAATAAAACTTTTATAGCATACTAAGTAACACACATATACCATTTCTGACGCTTCCTCCACGAGATTTTTTCCAATATGGGAATCTCAAATGCAATGGTCTTCCCTGTGCCAGCTCTGGATCTAGCCAAGATATTCCGCCCAGACTTCACACACTCCATTAGAAATCGCTTCACATTAAGAGTAACAGCAAAAGACAATAAGTCGCTTCAAAATACATACTAATGTCTATGTAACACTGACCAAAAACAATACGTACTTGTATAGGGAAAAGCTTATTAATTCTTCTTGCAGCCAGAGCTGCAGCGATCCCGCCATCAGTATGTAGCTCTGAGACAGCAATTTCTTCTCCTTCCTTTTTCTCAAACCTATTTTAAAAATTAAGAGTTAGGCAGGGCCATTTCATCAATTGCAAATCAAACTAACGAAATAATAGCTTCTCACCTTAAAATTTCATACGGTCCACCAATTCTTTTCACTTTCAGTTGTGCAAAGTAGGGTTTCAACTTCATGTTTTTAATCACCGAAGTAATAAATGCATGCTTTCCCCCGACCCCAACTACATCTAAATCATTGATGACATCATTCATCACTCTGGTGAAGGTCTCTAAGCTGCTCTACGGTCATACCCCGACGCCATTCACACATCAAAGGGTAAGCTTGGAGCTCTTCCGATCCAGCACATTCGAAATTATAGACATCAAAACCATGGAGACAATCCCTGTTATTTGAGAAGTAATAGTATCTGATTTCGAACTCCCCGGGACGAGTGCTAAGTGCGCCAAAGATAAGTGTCATACTTTTTACTCTTACTCCTTCTGATGGACCACCGTTCTTCATCACTTCTTGAAGCTTATCAGCATACTTCGCCTTGATGATTGGATCTAGAAAATCAAAATTCACCGTACCACCAAGGGCTCTTCTTCCTTCAACTTCCACCTCTACGTAAGCTAGGATCTGACCTGCCCATTTAACGGGACCCGATAACAGAGCCACATAATCTTCATACAAAACATACTTCTCCGTGGAGTCCTCCACTGCATTCATGAATTAGTCAATATAACACATAACAACATAGCCAACTGAAATGAAATTAACAATTTCACTTACCATGCCATACGCCTCCCTTCATCAAAGCCTTAGAACCCTTCTTCGGCTTTGCAGTTATGACATAATCCCTAGCAACTTCATCATAATAAGTACATCCGCTGTCGCAAGACAGGCAGTCACCATCACACCCCTTGGAGGCCAACAAAAGTGTTCCTTGCTCTTGGTAATCTAAGAAATCCTGTGAAAGGAGGAGAAGAAATAGTAATCAAAAGGGAAGGGAGAATCAACTAAACTCATATACAAAAAGTTACATTCTATACTCGCTATAAAATGCAAAACCACATAGAGAGAATAAGCTAACCTGTTTAGACATAAGGGGAACAGGGAACAAGCCTTTAGGGATTTTAGAAAAGAGATGATGCATCCTCGTAGAATTCTCAGTCTAGCAAAAAGAACACAATCCATGGGATTAACGATTAGCATACTTGGAAAATGATAGAATCTCCAGATAAGGAAAGCACTGATGAAGGAAAATGTGATCATCAATCACCTTATCCTCTCTTAGCAGTGGATAACTCCCGGAGTGCTCTTTTTCAAGATGTTGGGAAACCTTACTCAGCAGTTGCTCTTGTACTTGCTGCAAGGAAAATAAAATCAATTAACAAAGCCCAAAAGGGGAGTTCCCTCCTCCGAAAAAGATGAAAGCAAAACTGCAATACCTCAATTAACTTCTCCTCCGTGCTAGAGTGCAGATAGTGAGTAACCCTATCCTTTTCTCTCTTCAAACATTCTTCAACCTAACATTGCCAAAAAAAAATGTTAAACCACATTTCTTACAAAATAGTAAGCACTGGTGTGTGAAGATCAGTCCAACATCAGAGCCTAGAAGTACCTTAATCATCATATACTCTTGACAAGAATCTTCTTGAATCCAGTTAGAAGCCTTTCGAGAATAATATCTGGCTGTATCAGATAGCAACTCTGTTTCAAAGTCATTTACATAATATTCCATATTTCCCATCCCAATATCGACAAAAATAGCTAGAACATTCTTGAGCAAAGCTCGGTCAATTTGCTCTCCTTCACGCTCTTGATTAATCTGTTAAAAAATACTGGTTACATCTAGATCAAAGAAGAAACGAATAACTTAGAAATAAGTAACATTCCATACCAGCGAGATAACAGCTTCTCTAGCACGAACTTTGATCTCCTTGTAGACCTGAAATCGGAATAAAACCCTCAAAAATAAAAATCCACAGTGCTCCACATATTAAAAAGAAACTAGGCAATCATTTGGAACTCCTTTCTCATGCCTAAAAGCGTCCAACATTCAAAAACAAAAAAAACACCAATTAATTATTTCTAAAGCTGAACTATTATACGTACCAGTTTACGGAAGCAAAGAAGTCCAACATCATTAAGTGGTGGAAGTGATCTTCGAACAGTGAAATGTTTGATCCAAGTAAAAGAAAAATCGAGAAAGCAGCCTGACCATGATCTTATGATTTATCCACCTCTTCTCGAGCTCTCTCAGCAAAAACTCGTCATGCTTCTCTCTCAAAGATGGCAATACCTGTGATAAAGGACAGTTGGCAAGTCAAAACAGGGCTTAGATATAAGCAGCAGGAAGAAAACAGATGAGCTTGGTAAATTGCAGATACATATGTGTTTAACTCAGTCAATTCATGTACGTATGCTTGAAATATAAAGAACTAGAAAGACATTAATTTTAAACATATTAGGGCAGCAAGTCTATCCCACCATTTCATTTATGTAGTTCTCGAATGCTTCTTTGTACTTTTCTTGAAGCTGCTGGGAATATTCATGAGGAGGTTTCTGTGTACACATATTGTAACATGTTCTGTACTCAAAGGTTGAGAAAAACAATCCATGCATAAGCTCTTAAAAACATCATTACAATCACATAAACTAAAACAACAAGAAAAGCATAGCAAATCTCTTCAAGGATACGTATAGCAAAATTGAATTGTGGTTCTGGAAGACCTTCCAAAATCTTGATAAGCTTTGTAATCCCAGTCTGCATAAGTCGCCATCCATAGTCCAGCAAAATCACTGGACGATCCATCTCTTACCCAAACAATTCTCTACTCAAACTCAAATCCCTGCACAAAAATCATCCAAATCACAGTTAAAAACCAACTATTCCCCTAATAAACCCTAATAATAACATTCAAGAAAACAAATGAAAGAATCTCTCCGCAAAACCAAACCCTACACTATCACTACCCAACAAACTAAACTTATAAAATTTCTCACACTAAACCCTAAAAACATGATAAAAAATATAAATAATCAATCACGAACTCATCGCTGATGAAGAACAACCTAACTAAACCGCAGCGAAAGAACGAGTAAAAAACTTAAACCCTAAGGAAAAAAAAATCATCGGTTACAAAGATTAAAAAAAAATAGACTACTAGAACAAGATCAGACTTAAGAGAGATTATGGAGAAAAACGTGGTCTTACCTTATGAATGAAAGAGGAGAACAAACCCTAATCACTGAAACGAGCCCTAGTCGCGGTTAAGAAGACTGACGAGAATTTTTTTGAGTTTGAGTCCTACTTGGGAGGACTCTTTCATTTTATTCTCCCAGTCTTGTTTTTTTTGTTTCATTGGAATTAAAGGAAAAGAGAAAGAGACAGAGACATGGGAGAGATTTATATTGATGATGGGATCAACCATATTACACAGCTATAGTATCCTTTATATACATGGAAGGTGAATCATAATTATATAGATGGGTCGCATATCTATGGACCGTAACGTTCCTTTTTGTGCGGTCCAATAAAACTTCATATGTAGTGCTTCCACATAGTGCTTCGAATGTGGTTCTTCAAATATCGTCCTTTCCTTGGTGACTTGCACCAAAATCAATTGCCTCATTAAAACTTAGACAAGGAAAGCCCCGGTGGGACAAAACCTTGTTACAGATCTTCACATGTAGTACTTCACATGTTGTCCCGTACTTTACATGTAGTTCATCACATGCAATACGATCTTCAAGGATCGACGAGTCTAAGTTAATTGCCTCGTTAAAACTTCGTCAGGGAAACCCAGAGGGACGAAACCTGAACTAAAGAAAAAGAGTACAATGTTAAGCAAACCTATAACATAGTCGGACTCGAATATGTTGCCTCATTAAAAACCTTGACAAGGAAAACCCAACGGGATAAAACCTTGACGAAGTGAAAAGAGTACAACGTGATAGATGCAAGTAAAGGTGATCCGTTGCAGATGATCACTTTCCTCCATTGAAGTTGACTAGTTGCTTCACAACTCTTAAGGAAGAAAATCCTCGTAAGAAAGACAATAGCCTTAGCTGGGAAATTATATTCCCGGTGTTTGTTGTTGTCTCATTAAAAACCTTGCTGAGTAACAAAACCCTGTGGGAAAAAGTAACCTCGGTGAAGGAAAAGAGTTCGATACACCATTAGATGTTCCCCCTGATGTCAGACAATTTTCATTAATTTAATACAGTCAAAAGGAGTTTATCACATTTTACTTTGGTGACTTGAATGTTTATAAGACCTTGTTGTTGATTCTGGAAGTTATGTTGCTTAACGGATTATCGCGTTTCATTTCTTTGATTCAGATATTTTCAGTAATATCAACACGATCTTTATGTCTTCAACTTTCAACATACTTGATGTTTTTAGTGTTATCTCGCTAAAAACCTTGTCGAGCAACAAAACCCTTTGGGAAAAACTATTCTAGATCGAAGGAAAAAAGAGTACAACACAGCTTCAATTTCGAAGTAAAATATGTCGACATCATATCCTTGGATCCTCGCTCTGATGTCGGCATTCCCTCCCTGATTACTTTCAGAGTTGTTCCAGACAGTTCCTTTAGTCATGTATTTTTCGAAACTGAATATTGGTAATGACTTTGAAAATAATCTACCATATCTCCCCCTGATTACTTTCATTGGAGAAGAGATTATTGTTCCTTCATAATCAACAACTTTTGGATTGCACTTTCATTAGCATTCATTTTCATGTCTTTGTAGGGATAAAACAAATTTATGTCAATGGTTACTTTTAAGTACATGATTACATTCACTATACCATTCCAATGACGTTGCGTTGGCGCTGAGCTATATCTAGCTAACAAGTTCACTGAAGATGTAACATTTGGCCGAGTACGTTACGCTAAGTACAATAATGCATCTATTATACTTTGATAAGGAAAGTTCATCTCCCGACACAACTTCGTCATCTTCATGTAGACGAATTGGTCATTTATGTGTATTTGAAACTCGACTAATCATGGGAGTGCTGGCAGGATGCATGTCCTTGTTAAATTGCCTGACAATGGACATATACAAACTGGTGGAATAATATACCACAACCTCAGTCTTCGATCGAGCTTTTCCTAGATTTTTCATCTCAAATTCGGATTTTAAATAGCTCTTAAGGTCTCTTATTCCATTAAGAGTACTTATTATGTCCATACCGTTGACATAGATAGTTATAATTCTGAATCAGGAAGTTATTTAATATGCATGGCACAAAACCGTACCTGTTTATCCCTTCCCAATAAAATAGCACTTAGACGGGTATACCACATCCGCCTGATTGTTTAAATCAATAAGTGAGTGTTCAAGTATAACTGCAACACACACCGTGGTTTAAATTCATTCGACTTGGGAAGCAAAAGGCCATCATGCACTTTTGCAAATATATTATATCTCTTGATTCTTTCAGAGATACGTAATAATCACATACATATGCTGCATTTAAAGTCCTTTTGAAATTACCAACCTAACTAAGTAGCGGAACGCTATAACGTTCATTACAAGAGGACAATTCCAAGGCTTTGTGAGAAACCTTGCGCCACAAGGCGAGTCTTGATACTTTCAGACTTCATTCTTCCCACTGTACTCTATGACAAATAATCATGTATGTACCATAGGCTTTACACTTGGTTGGTTAGCACCACCACACCAAATACCCATATATTTACCAAAGAACTAAGTTATACCTGGATTGCGTAGACCAAATATACTATTTATTTGAAATTAATCAAAATAAAGCATGGTTCGATCTCATTGTGCTTTACTTTTGGAGCAACTATTTATGGATTATATCATCACTGTGCACACATGATCCTTCCATTGACTCATGTGCATTCTCATAATCCGTCAGGATTTCATTGTTCTCTAGAATCATTCAAAACTTCGGAGCGTCCTCCAATTTGATTCATGGACATAGTCAGAGACAATCAAATGAGATGATTTCATTAATGATACAAATTAGGTTATGTCTTACTCATCTACTTCCTTTCTAGATGAGCATTGATCGAACCTGGTGGTCTCTCCATTTTCCTTTATGGAGCCACGGCCTCAACTACACTTCCACCAAGTGTAGTTGCAACACCTTAGTCTATAGTGTACCCCATACTGAGGATTTCAAACCTTGCAGGAATATTTACAGCTGGTATGTGTGATCTTGTCACTTTAGCGACATCAGTGTACATTCTGAAGATCGATTATTCTTTGTCACTTCACATTTATATTTATGGAGTACAAGAATCAATAGGAGACACAGTGGGAACATACCACGACAATTTCTGTCGTTCCCTTATAAAATACATTTTCTTATCTCCCTCTAACGACGGGAAGACTGTCTCATTAACATGACAACCCGCAAATCTAGCGGTAAGAGATCTCCTGCCAAAGGTTTTAAAAATGCGGATAATTATTAGGAACTCATTTCCAACATAAATACTTAACAGTTTTGAAGACACATCATAGTACGATGTGGAGTCGTAATGGCACACATATATAGTGCAACCAAAAATGCGTAAGAATACGAATGTCAGGCTTAAATCCAGTTACCAACTGGTACACAGAAAAGGTTGACTAATATTGGGTTTTAAAAACGAATTAAGTAAGATGCGTGTAATATTGCATATCCTAAAGCAATAAAAGATAGGTTGGTACGCATAACCTATTCCTTAGGCACCATCTGTAACCTTTGATGGTAGCCTCTGCGAGACCATTGGGTATAAGATGCTCTATATTGATCTTCTTAAACATGCAATATTCATCAAGTCCTTTTTATGTAAATTCTCTAGCATTAACAAGGGTGATGAGCCTTTGAACTTTTCTTTGTGTAATATGTGCTAGGAATTCTAAAAAAAATTAAATGCATCGTTTGTTAGGAACAACAACTGATTCAATGCGTCGAATCATCCACCAGAGCCATAAATCACTTTGAATGGTCCGCATTCTGCATGGATATATGTTCACTAACAACACTTTATTTCTTTGGAGAATGAGTTATTTAGCATTTGCATCTAGGTAAACACAGGATGGTCTCAATCATGTTTCACTAAAGAGAGACTTTGTAATATGAGTGACGTGCTTTCTTACTCTAAAGCATAATGGGGAGAGGCAGTGCAAATCTAGTAACTTTAGAAATCATTGTTTATGATAGATGTCATAACTTCGCATTCTATTAGTTCATTGTCTTATACACTCAAATGAGTGATGCTCGGGTTAGTAATTTCAAAACGGAACATCGTGTCACAACCAATTTGCCTTATGGTTATGTCAAAGTCTTTATGAATCAATCCCAATTATTTCATTGTTGGGGTTAATAAGGATTCAGTAATTCAAGTTCCAGTGATCTACAATTCACTAGATTGACACATTAATTTTCTAAGAATATGCTTTCTTCTACATTCATTAGAAATAATTTATAGATGCAATCAAATCCATTCTCACTGTAAGGGAAGACATATGATCTAGTTCAATTAAATAGTCAATTGGCCAGGCAAAGTTCTTGTTGCCATTAAAGTTGATGTGAAAATTGGTTGCTACTATGATACACATTACATTGTATATATCAACACCTATGACCGGGTGCATTTCCAATTATTTCATTTATGATGGGAGCTAGAATTACATCTTAGCTTCATCCCATATTCAGCTGATATCGGTACTTTGGTGTCATTATTACTGGGGAAAAAAAACATTTCCGTCTCATGATATATATATGTCCCTTTTTACATGCTTTATATGAGTCATTACGCTTAATTTGAGAAATTTCTTTATCTCAATAGGCCAAGAGAATCTCATTACACATGTCAACCACTTACTTTAGGTTGAATATATTATTAAAAATAATTAATTCTCTTGTTGTAATACTTCAACATATACCGGTTCGTTAGTATTATGGATGAAGTAAAGAAATGAAAATTTTCTGACTCTATCATCTTTTCTGAGTTCTTCCACAAAAATTGGAATACATGTGATTTTATTTGAACGTATGTTTTGTAACAACTGACATATTAATAGTCGAGCAAGTGGATACATTTCAAGGAACATTCAAATTTTGGGAGAACAATATCAAGTACACAATAATGGTGTTTAAGTCCTTTTAAACCCCAAATGAATACATTGAAATAGAGATGGTACAACCAATTGAACAAAAGACAACATTCAACTATATCCAATATCATATTCAAGAGAACAAAATAGCATTAAGACCAAAATTCCTAATGATCCAGATCAACAATTATAATTTAAATTGACCATTTCTATGATGTATACTTATTTTAAGACAAAAATAAAAAATATTAAGCATGTCTTAAAAACAAATAAATAAGCCTAGTAAATAGGTAATGTAACCAACCGCATTTTAGTTACATACCTCGAAATTTTGGTTCCCACAATACATAGCCAAAACCATAACGTCCTGGATCACACACAGTCCAAAATCAGAACAAAACGGGACACATCTGATCCGGAACGAGTCGGAACAAGACTGGACGGGACCTGGTTGGAACGAGTCGAACAGGACTGGAGGGGACCTGGTTGGAACGAGTCGGAACAGGACTGGACGGGATCGGTTTGAATTCCCCTTCCTGACCTAATGTCCTCTTCCTCAATCACACAGTGGACGGGAATATCAACCGCCGCACCAAAAAAAAGAAAAAAAAAAGTACAGCACGGATTAGACTCATAATCATCAAACTATATATATATATTGCTTCAAATGAAAATGAAAATATATGAAATCATTACATGGGTAGTCTATATACTGTCAAAACATATGCAACCGCTAACTGCAACAATAGCTTGTACAAAGTTCAAATCACTAACAGCAACATCATGTGCAAGCAATTAGTCAAATCAATCATCAACGAATACAGTCATGATTCACATGACATGTGCAATTCTTAACGGATGAAACAACATTTACACATTTGAAGACATGGATATATTGTAAAACATTTGATAACATGAAGTATATTTAAATAAAATGAGATTTGTGTAGGTATTACCTGGCTGCAAGATCCCGTTAACAAAAAAAAATTGAATTACAAACCTAAATCCCCGTATCGTACTTGAACCATGATAACCCAGAAAAAAAATAGTCACCAAAAAGTTGGTGCATCCTAAAAGCGCAGTCGATCAAGAAGAGAAAAAAAATTGGCTGTCTGGTTAGAGGATCGTGACTAATAACGTGTTTCAGTAGAATTATAGGAAAAGAGAAAGAGACAGAGACATAGGAGAGATTTCTATTGATAATGAGATCAATCTTATTACATAGCTATAGTATCCTTTATATACATGGAAGGTGAACCAGAACTACATAGATGGCCCGCACATCTATGGGCCGTAGGCCCTACAACATTTTTTTTCATTTTTTTAAAGAATTTTTAAGTAAGGAATAAGGAACGAGATATTTGGGTACCATCAAGGCTTTGTAATGGGCTTCACATGGATTCCTAGTGATTAAAAAGTTGGTTATGGGGTGTCCTGATGCCATATAAAATGTCTAAATTACCCTTAGTAAAATAATTACTCGTGTTGATCTTATTTAGTCCGAAACCATTTTTGTGTGTATTTTCACTTTTGTCAAATTTGGTTATACCAAACTATGTTGGTGTGTTGATTAATTTTGATTGTTTTGACGAAACCATTGTTGGTTTCAGTATTTTCACTTTGTATAATTTTGGTTACACCAAACTCTGTTGGTGTGTTGATTAATTATGGTTGTTGTGATGAAACTATTGTTGGTTCCATTATTTTTACTTTTGTCAACTAGTTCCACCAAAAATTTGTTGGTGTGTTGGTTAATTATGGTCAGATTTGATGAAACCATTTTTGGTGTCATCATTCTTCCCTTGTCAAAAATGGTTCCACCAATACTGGTTTGGTGGTGTTGGTTAATTATGGACAGATTTGATTGAACCATTTTTAGTTTTATCATTCTTCCCCTGTTTAGTTCGACCAGTATTGGTTCGACAGTGTTAGTTTATTTTATTTTTGGCTAAAATCAATTTTATTTTGCAAGGAAAAGACGTGAAGATTCATTTAGGTGTTCGTTGACATATTTGTATGTGGAGACTCTTAAAATAGATGCTTTAATAGAGAATAAAAAAGAGCATATGAAGGCCCTTAGAGCATGCCCATTTTGGAATTTGTACAGACCATTATATGACAATGTAGTGTAGGTAGAGGAATTGAAGAAAAAAATGGTAGTCGTGAAGATGTTCTTAAGAACATTTGACAACCAAACTCCACGTGTAGTACCAGATTGTTTAAAGATAAAAAGAACGAAGAATCTGACATTGCGGACCATTACCAAGCACTTTTCTTTAAATTTTGGTCTACAGATGATGGAACAAGTAACTCTAGTTAGAGATAAGGATTTGATCAAACAGGTCGTTTGTGAATGAATACTTTGGTGGAAAGAAGAATATGAAGAAATCTATAATTCTGGATGCTTTGATGCTAGATGCAGCGGATGAAACAAAACCGAACGACTTTGTCAAGTTATTTTTCTTATATCTTCTTGTTTGAATATTCGTTCCAAACAAAGGAGGACAGAATCTTACATCGAAGTACTTGTACAATGTATCTGAGATGAATAAGGTATCATGGTAAGACATTTTCCATCAGTATATAATGGTCAATGAGCACATCAAAAAGCGTTGAAGGTGTGACAGGTTGCGTGCTTTACCCAGTGGTAAGTAATTTTTGTTAATTTTGATTCATCATTTATTTTCGTTTCTTCATTTTATGAGTTTAACTGCTAAATGTTCATACGAAGTGAACTCTAATTGCAAGTCTCTCTTAGTCTCAGTAGGGTAATGCAGACAACAACGGGTAAGTTTACATTGTCAATACACACAATGTACTTCTTAGTACTTCATCAAGTCGTTGACATGGTTGCACCAGATCTGACTAGTATTTGCCTCTGGTTAAGAGTATTTTTTGTTGTTTCGTGGTAATTTCATTCTCGTTACTATTTTACCAGACGTGCCCCCAACTAGTAGTGATATGCGTATAGCCAAAGATTAGCTTACATGGTTAACAAATGTGGAGTCTTTTATGTCCGAGGATTGTTGTATTTGCCGGACCAACTCTAACTAGCCGATAGTTCATGTACCAAGCAGGTTGCAGCTAGTTTTAATCTGCATTTGAAATATTGTTTTGTTTTTTTATTTTAGTATTGGATGGCAGAGATGTCACACATCACTGAAAGAAAGATGGAGTATGCAACAGTTACCCAAGTTTCACTAGATGGAACCTTGATGTACTATGCCACGCAATCATGGATAAGTTCAAGGATAATCTCAAGAAGTTTGATGTATCCATACACTCAAAGGTAAAGGTAAAAGTATAGATCATCTGTTTGCAGTTGTTTGCTCTACACCAAATTCCAGAATTCGTAACCAAAATTCATAACGGCCTTGCGGCTGTTGCAAATTGTCGTTACGAAATTTCTGTAACAAACCTGAGTCGTTACAAAATAAAAAAAAATCGTAACAAACTTAAGCCGTTACGAATTTTTTTATAGGCGTGCCAGTCACACGCTTGGTCACACATGGGTCATAACACCTTGAGGATGTGCGTGTGTCATTCACATGCGTAGCATTATGTTTCCACCCACGATGAGTTATACCAAAGGATATTTACTCTCAAGCGTGTGCCATTCACATGCGTGAATTCTTTGGATAAGCTAGCAGTGCAGATCGGCTTAACTTTCATTTTTCTCTCTTCTGCTCTTGTGTCTTCTCTTTCCTCTCAGGCGATGGCGATGAAACCCTAGTTTCATCATAGAGATCGTATTAGCCGGAAAAACCATCACAATAATCTCTGTAATCGTTTCAATAGCCTTCAATCATCGATCTGTGTAAGTGTTAATCATTATAAGTTTTTCGATTTCTTGGGTTTCATCTTTTTTTTAGGGCTTCATTTCATCTTTTTTTTTTTTTTTTTTTTTTTTTAGTTTTTCCATTTTTCAATCCGTGAATCTAATACGATTTGTTTCATCTGAGTTATGTTTTGTTAATCTTCTTCAAATAAATCTAATTCGATTTTTTTCTAATTTCCTATTAGGGTTTGAAGAATTTTGAAGACTTAGAAGGTATAAGATTCGAAAAATTGAATTGATTTTAGGTTTTTATGTTAATTTCGAAAATTTCTATTTTTTTCTGCTTTGTAAGCTAATTTCTAGTTTGTAAGCTAATTTCAATAAGTTCTAGTTTATAAGCTATTGGTGTTGATTGACATCATTAGGTTCACTTGATAGATGTTTACATACCATAAGTTCATAACAATTTTTTATCCATTAGTGCAAGTGTTGTGTATGTTCTCAGTACCCTAGTTATTCAAAGTTCTAACTTCATTTTGTGTTGTGCTTATTGTGCTTTTAGTTTAAATGAAAGTTTTTGATCCACTAGTCCTCCTGTGTAAAGATGCATACTGTTGTTAAACATGGTGTATTTTTTTTGCCTTAGAAGCATACTAAGTTGAGTAGGCAGAGTGCTACCTGATAAAGGTACACTGATGAATTTGTCCATTGAACTGTAATATTCATTGCTAAAGTCTTATATCTTCTTGGAAGGTTTGATGAGATCTAGAGAACTCTCGATCTTATGATCGAGGCAATTGCTTTGTTCTTAAGCATTGGACTTACTCATATAATAGTGAGTGCATCAACTCATTTAGAAATCCTTTTAATTTGGTATCAATATAATTTTTTCTTGATGTTTGAATGCAATATGTGGTCAGATTTTGTTTGGAGCATACTAAGTTGAGCATATATAGATGCACAACGTATACTTGAGATTGCAGGAAATGATGAAAACATATTAATTCTCACTCTCTAGTTACAATAGTTGTCCATGATTATACACTTAATAGTTAATACTGTTGCAGTGATTTGTGATTTTGGGTTACTGGTTACTTAATTCTTTCCAATTTGGTTGTACTAATTCTTTTGTCAACTGCTGTAACTTATTGATTTGACAAAGTGTATAAACTCGTTAAATGAACTGATAGTTTTTGGTAGGTAATAGGGCTTGTGAATTAGGATAATTTTTGATTCTTTTATGCTATTGATAACAACAGTCAATTTAAGTTAAATAGTTCTATAATGTTGAAGTAAGATTTATCTGTGTGTATGAGGTGGTGATTTTGATTTAATGTGTCCATAGATGTCTTTTAGTTATTGGAAGTAAAATGAAAGTATGAACTGATTTTAGGTCTGTTGTAACATGGGTGTTTCTTTTATGACTTCAGGGTTTGTTGCTGCTCATCAAGAATTGAATTTTGAAGAACTTTTGACCAAGTTGGAACTGATAATATAGCCGGGGTATGTGTTTTTATGAACTAGCATGTGTAGTTGTTTTATAAGTATGCTTATCATGATTTGAACTTTAATTTCATGTTAAGGTAGTTTTTTAAGTTTAAATGAACTAAAGTTAGAAAGTTTTTAACTGAGAACATAGCCAGCTAGTTGTTCCATAAATATGCTCATCAGGATTCAAAATTTAGTTTCATGTTAAGGTAGTTTTTTTAAGTTTAAACGAACTATAGTTAGGATTCTTTGTTTTGATATTGACTGATTCTCAGTGAGCAAGATGATAACAGTCCTAGTGGATATTCACAAAAGCTACTTGTAGCTCATTCCCTCTTCTTTGAGGGGATGTTTCTGACGCTAACTTTCAAGGCTTCGGCAACCCTGTACCACTAGGATTAAGTGATTTTGTTTGTTGTTGTAAAATATCTATTTTGAAGGGTAATATGTCAAATGATGTGGACAAGAAATGGATGAAGTGTCCTCGTAAGTCTATAGATTACAGACAAGGTGTGAAGTCATTCATAGAGTTTGCTAGGATTAATGGTGGTGGGAGTACTTTGTTTTTATGTCCTTGTCGACATTGTATGAATGCTAAAGGTTTAGTTACCCTGAGTGAGATATCATTTCATTTGCTGAAATATGGTGTGCAAGAGTTGTACATAACATGGCGATTTTATGAGGAAAGTTTAGAAGCAGCACGTAACACTACAACTGAATATGTAGCCGATAATAATGTTACAACATGTTTGGATGAGAGTATTACAACAGATGTGGATGAAAATGTTAGGGCAGGGATGGATGAGAGCGTAGAAGCAGGTGTTGATGAGAATGCAGAAGCAGGTGTTGATGTGAATGTTGGAACCAGCATGTGTTAGCGGCTGAGCAGGCAAGAGAACCATTATATCCTTCATGTCCTAAAGGAAAGTCAACAATGTACGCTACGATTATGGTTAACAACACAAATACGCAGTATGAAATTTCAGACAATGGTGTTATCGCAAAGTCATAATTGATGAAAGAGTTGCTTCCCGAAAGTAGCACCCTGCATCCAAGTTTCCAGATATCAAGAAGATAATTAAAGAGATGGGGATAGATTATGTAACTTATGATGCTTGTGTAAATGACTGTGTACTTTATTGTAAGGATAATAGTTCATTAGTGAAATGTCCAGTATGTAAAGAACCTCGGTATGTAAGAGTTTTTATGATGACAGAAAACTTACACAAGTTGTGAAAAAGATGTTAAGGCATTTTCCAATAATTGCAAGGATGAAAAGACTTTACTGTATACCATGGATAACAGAGGCGATGTTTTGGCATTCTAGAGCACAGAAAGATATCAATATAATGCGTCATCTGGTTGTTTCTACAACTTGGCGGTGTGCGGATAACTTTTGTCTAGAATTTGCTAAGGAAGCACGGAATATTACTCTTGGGATAGCAACTAATGGCTTCAACCCAAATAGATGTTTTGGTCTCAATTACAGCTGTTGGCCGGTGATACTGTGTTCGTACAACCTTCCACCTTCGATGTGTATGAAGCGCGAATTCTCCATGTTATGTTTTTTGATATCAGGCCCGAGAGCACCAGGTAAAGATATTGATTTGTACTTAAAACCATTGATAGAGGAGTTGAAAGAGTTATGTAATGATGGTGATATGACATTCAACAGCTTCACAAGGTCTGAATTTCTTTTAAAGGCAAGGTTGTTATGGGTCATTCATGATTTTCCGGCATTAGGGACTCTGTATGGATGTGTGACTCATGGATATTATGCGTGTCCTACCTATGGTGAAGAAACAGTTTCTGAGTGGATGTCGTATAGTAAGAAAATATGTTATATGGGACATCGAAGATGGCTTCTATCCAAACACAAGTACAAAGATGACAAGACAAACTTCAGTGGAGGGGTAGAACATGGTAAAGCTCCATGGCCACTAACAGGATTGCAAGTTCAATAAATGGTGAATGATATGAAAAGCAAACAGGGTAAGGGTAAAGCACCAGCAAATATACGTAAAAGATGAGCAGAAGGGGATAGTTTGCAACAGGGTGCCGATGAGGATGTTTCTGACCACTCACTCTTTTATCGAAGGTCAGTTTTTCATGATTTGCCGAACTGGGGATCGAACACAGTCCGTCATTGTACATATGTTACACATACAGAGAAGAACATAACTGAGCATATCGTGAACACTCTCATGGGTAACAGTAAGTCAAAAGATGGTGTAAATGCACGTAAATATATGGAAGCTACGGGTCTTAAGAAGAGGTTATGATTGAAAGAGTATAGAGCAACTGGTAAGACAACAATGGAGGATGGATCTTTTGCTTTTACAAAAGAGGAAAAAGTATCTTTTTGTATAGTGCTGAAGAATATAAGGGTGTCGTCTAGCTTCTGTTCCAGTCTTCGCAACTGCGTGGGCATTAGTCTACCAGAGTTGAAGAATTTCAAGTCTCACGACTACCATGTGATAATGCAATCTCTCTTTCCATTGCTAGTTCATACTGCGACTTCATTACCTAAAGATCTGCGAGTTTCTCTTCCCCGTATTAGTATATTTTTCAACATTTTGTGCACAGAGGTTTTCAACAGAGACGAACTTCTAAAAGAAAAATCTAGTATGGTGGAAGCAATGTGTGTTATGGAAAAATATGTTCTACCATCTTTTTTTTGTTATTAGTATCCACCTGATGATTCATCTGGCCGATGAAGCTTTAATTTGTGGTCCGGTCAGATTTAGGTGGATGTACCCCTTTTAGAGGTAAGTACAACCCCTTATGTTCTTGTTTAATTTTTAAGTTGAGAATTGGTATTACTGAACTATTAATCTTCATTGCTGATCTGTTAACTTTTCTGTGTAGGTTAATGAAAGGATTTAAAGGATTGGTGCGCAATAAAAGGTACATTCAGGGGTGCATTGCAAGAGGGTATGCGTTGCAAGAAGCTATCTTATACCTTATGGAGAACATATCATATGATGGTGATGATACTCATAAACATACTCGGCAGGATTTTTTGGATGATGAATGTGATGATGCCGATGAGATGTCTCTAAGTACTGCAACCCCGATTACTCTTACTTAAGTACAATTTGAACAATGCCTCAACTGGATCCTATCTAAGTATGTTAAAATAAATGACTGGCAAAGGTAAATTTTACTTATGTCTCATTCAATTATGAATTTTGTTTAGTCCTCCTCAGCATAAATGAAAATATCCGTGTTAGAGCCTAGTAGCACAGTTCTGACTTGGTGCATTTTAGTTCATTTTAGCATAAATGAAAATACCCATAACTTATCTTAATAGCGTTGAACTGAATTGCGTATTGATGAAATGATACCATGATGTCATCTTTGAAATTAATTATGAGAAACTTAACTTTGCAAGAAGAAAATTAGCTATGTAGTATTAAGTTTCAAATTTGTTATCGAAAATGAGTTATTCATATATAACAGGAACTTATTAGATGAACCATGTCCTGAATTGGTATTTGGATGTAGTAAGTATGATGTTTATGTTAACGGTGGCACGTCTAATGGTCAGAGATCAAAGAGTTTTCATCTATGGTTGCACAACGAGGTAATATGTTAATGTAAAGCTTTCACTAGTGGTTTGATTACAACACTGTAAAGCATATTTATGGTCCTTGTTGTGATACTGACCCTGCCATGCTCTATTACAGTTATTAGAGGCCAAAGAAACAGATTCAACATTTTGGAGACTCCTGCGAGGGCTACTCTTCAAGGTACAATCATATAAGAAGTAACAATTTAATGGGTTTACTTTTAACAAATCAATTGTAGGGTGAAGAATGTATCATAGAACAACGGTGTCTCAATGAAAGTTGTTACAAGGCTTCAAGCGAAGTCGACCGAGAAAGCAAAAATAACTTATTACGTCGTAATTAAAGAGATCATCAACATGAACTATATTAACTTTGAAGAAACTGTTTTTTATTGTGATGGGTTAGTGTTGGAGATAAGAATGCTTGCAAAGTTGATGCAGTTTCAAAGGTTGTAAAGGTCAACTTAGTGATTTTTCACCCGATGAAGTATCCCAAATGACAATTCCTTATCATGATACTATTGTAACGAATTAACCTTTACTAGTTATACCCAATGGGCCAATCTTTTTTCTTCGTAATACTTCATATGCCATGATGTTAGCGTTTTGGGACGCTATTACAACTAATGGAGACGTTTTATGGGGAAATATTATTTATTTCCCATCAACGTCATGAGGAAGCATGCGTCCTAAAACCCCGACATCATGGGAAATCAAGTATTGCAAAGAAATAGGATTGGTCCCTTGGGGACAAATAGTAAAGGTCCATTCTTCAAAAGAGTATTATGACAAGTATATTCGATTTGGATGCTTCATCAGGTGAAGAAGCACCAAAAAGGGTTAAAAAATAAAACACGATGAATGATGGAAGAATAAACCCAGAATCAAACGATCTGACCAAAGTCAAATATGAACCTGTGGATAACAAGAGATGTTAGTACTCTTCTAAGAAAGACTCATCCTAATACTTCATTTATATTACGGCGCCTCTTCCATGCACATACACTTTTAGGATCACACTTTTATGTTATTCATATTGAAAAAGCGGGGGTCTAACAACACCGCCCAATAATTCGATTAGCAATCTGTATGGACTAACTCCGAAATACTTTGCTAGAGAATCAACTAGACAGTCAGACTCAATCTAGATTAAAGTATCTCAAGGAGTTAATATCTCTCACTTGTTTTGATTTACTCAATCTAAAACAATAGCGAGTCTTTAATCAAACGCAAGGAATAACTTGGACGGTACCATAGACCAATGTCCAAGGATCAATCAATATCAATCAACAACCAAAGGTTGGATTTCCAATTGATGATCTCAACGCACAACCTATATTATTTCATTTATAAAATATAATGCGGAAAAGAAACAACACAGACACCAGAAGTTTTGTTAACGAGGAAACCGCAAATGCAGAAAAACCCCGGAACCTATTCCAGATTGAATTCACATTGTACTAAGCCGCTACAGACACTATCCTACTACAAACTAACTTCGGACTGGACTATATTTGAACCCCAATCAGTCTCCCACCAATTCAAGGTATAGTTGCACTCCCTACGCCTCTGATCCCAGCAGGATACTGCGCACTTGATTCCCTTAGCTGATCTCACCCACAACTAAGAGTTGCTACGACCCAAAATCGCAGGCTTTGATAATAAACAAATTTGTCTCACACAGAAAAGTCTATCAAAGGATAAATCTGTCTCCCACAGATAAACCCTAGGTTTTGTTCCGTCTTATGATATGAAATCAAGGTGAACAGGAACCAATTGGTAATCCGGTCTTATATTCCCGAAGAACAGCCTAGATTAATCAATCACCTCACAACAAACTTAATCGAGTAGCGAAAGAAGATGTTGCGGAATCACAAACGATGAGAGGAAGGCGTTTGTTATTACTTTTATATCTTGCCTATCGGAGAACTCTCACGATCTCAAGCCAATCAATATGATTGTACTCGTACGATAGAAGATGCAAGATCAGATCACACAAATACGATAAATGTAGTATCGATCTGGCTTCACAATCCCAATGAAGTCTTTAAGTCGTTAACCTAGTTTTAGAAGAAGAAAACCAAAGGTTAAAGGAGAATCGACTCTAGAGAGCGCACTAGTATCACACAGACGTGTGGGGATTATTTTTTCCAAATGCTAGATTCTCCTTTATATAGTCTTCAAATCAGGGTTTTGCCTTAGTTACGAAGCAATCCATATTCACCTTTAGATGAAAACCTGATTTAGATTCAAGATAATATTTCTCAACCGTTAGATTGAAAACTTAGCTTGTCACACAGACTTGAGGTATACGTTTACTGGGTTCGTGAAAACCATGCCCAAACGTGTACGTGTATGTTGATTCAACATAGTAACCCAAAAGGTTAACCATATGAGCTTTTCATATTAACCTTGTTCTTCTTCACCATAACTAGTTCAATTGACTTCAAATGAACTAGTTAGAGAGTTGTTCAATTGCTATGAGAACTTATGTAACTACACAAGACACAATTGAAACAAAGATGATTCGATTCAATTGAATCGGATCATAAACTTTAGCCACGGTTTGCATAAAGCATTCCTTAGTAATTTAAGTTTCATGTTCAGAGCACATCTTTAGATCATAACCACTTAAGTTCACAAACAAGTTCGCGGACTTAAGATTACCGGTAGAGTTTTCCAAACTCAGCAGAAATTCTCGGGTTGAGAACTTCCGTAAGTTTTCGGACTAGGTTCGCGTACTAAGTTCGCGGACTTAACACACAAACGAGTTTTTGGAAATCCCAGCAGAAATTCTCGGTACAAGAACTTCCGTCAGTTCGCGGACTTGGCAAAGCCAATTCCTCCGGTTTCTCTCAATCAACAAAGTTCGAAAACTTCGGATTAAGAAATAGGACTTGTGCACATATGTGTTACCACACAATGCTTATATCCATCATTAGTTATATAGACCTAAACTCTCATTCCAACCATTGAAACATTCTTAGAGGACGTTATACAGTTGTTACACTATTTCTCGTCAAAGCAATTTTCAAAGTGATTGAAACATTATGACTTTCGTCACTAGGTGAAGATAAACCCGATCAAAGAGAAACGCTTTACCAACACACCATTTCGAGAAATGATAAGTAGAGTATACTCAGCTCGAAATGTCAAATGTGTATGGTCCAGTCTATATAGCATATGACCTTTGTCTCATAAGAAGTAGGAGATAGAATAAATAGACTTTGAGTGATAGATATGTTCAAGTCTCCACATACCTTTTTGTTGATGAAGTTCCACGGTTCCTTGAGTAGATCTTCGTCGTTGTATGATGAATCGCCATGAAGTCCTTGAGCTCAACTATACTTTTCTATCCTAGTCCGAGACTTAGCTATAATAGACTAGAAATCAAGACTCATAGTTTTGATCACTAATATTGACAAACATGCTTGATATAGCAACGCATGCGAGGTTGACCGAGCTATGCTCTAACAATCTCCCCCTTTGTCAGTTTTAGTGACAAAACTATTAATACATATGGAATACAAAAAATATAAACTTTAGTGGCTCATATTCCATAGTCTAATCTTCAACGTTCCTTGAAATCTTCGTCCTTCCAAGTACTCCAATGATCCCAAAGGTTGTAAGTTTAGCACCACCATTGTTGAAGATCCGTAGCTATAACAATGAGAGAAATCGAGATTCTCGATCATTATTATACAGTGAAATAGTATTATTATGTAACATCAAAGTCCAATTGCATCACGACTTTAACAACAATACTATGGTGATATGTATCACTCCCCCTTAGTCAATACTCCATCTCGATTATGGAAACCACTCCCCCTTATACAATGATCCGAAAACCATATGTATTTGTAGTGTGAACTACATTATTTCTCCCCCTTTTTGTCAATAAAATTGGTAAAGGTAAAAGAACGGGATCATAATGAAATTTCCACAAGAGACATTTCATAGACTAAAAGAAAAAAATACATACCAACTTAATTAAGATGCAATCATAAATCCGAAGCTAAATGCATTCATCAAGGAGTTTTAAGATACAAGATAACCCCTATAAAATTCCACAGCCACACACCCCGCAAGATATTACCATTAAGCACAAGTTCAAAAGAACTCTCCCCCATTTGATGTCATTCCCGAAAGAACAACAAGAGCGACCTTAATTTCGAAAGAAAATAAGGATTTTTTAATTGGACACCAAAAACCAAAGGAATGATTTTCTATATCCAATACTCAACCAAATTAATCACAAGTAAACCCATGATTAATTTAATTGGAATACACAACTAAATCAAACCACAAAAGTGATTGATTTAATTGATTGTGCTCAACATAAGTAAACTTACGAAGCAACAACTAATCCAATCACATGGAGATGACTAAATTAATCGTTCAAATACTCAACACAAGGAAAACCTTACGGAATATACGACTACATTAACCAAAGAACATGATTAGTATAGTTGTTCACATACTCAACACAAGAACTTGTGGAATATATGAAAACTCAACTAGATTAATTACAAGTGAACCTATAATTAATCTAATTGGAATACACAACCAAACTAATCACCGAAGTAATCAATTTAATTGTCACAATATTTTGCTCGACAAAATAATACTTTCGGAGCAAATAAATAAATAACCAATCAAGATGATTAATTTAGTTCAAGAGTGCTCAACATATATCATTTCATGGAACAACCAAAAAAGCCAAAACTAATCGACTTAGTTGTATCATGATCAACATGAGACACACAATGGAGCCTTCACGGTAATACATAACAAAATGGATCAATGAAGATCAATACCGTGGATAACATACAAGGATCTATTTTATTTTCCATCATTATATGCATAACAACATAATAGACTTTATCCTTGTCTTACAAAAGATTTCATCCAATTTTGCATCAAATACATGACTGCATAGGCATAACTTTTGTAATTGTCAAGAGTCCATTCGTCCTTTCATCAATACGAATATCAATTTACAAACGACTTTACTTTTGACAACATATGGGACCTTCAGGTTCACGGACGTAAACAATACATATCCCATAAAAATATTGTAATACTTCGAAATCAAACAGATTAACACTGCAATAACCTTCATCCTCCAAATATTTTTAGAATTTAAAATAAATAAATCTAAAAAATAACAATAAGAAGATGAAAAACATAATACCTATGTGTAGTCACAATCTTCGCTACTCAAGACACTGGTTATCCTTCCATCTAAACCAAAAAGAAGACATACTAGGTATTGTAAAAGGATGCATTACTCATCACCTTCATCATTTTTCTAAAGTGTTTATCAGAGTGACAAATAGAGTAGAGAAAGTTAGAAGAAGAACTTTTACCAAAGATTGTTGACTGCTTCTTCATTGTCCGTGAGGAAGTTATTCCTTTGCACAGAAGTACATTGACAGCCTCTACTGCATCTTTTCTGGTAACACCTTTAGTTACAGGAGCCATTAGAAAAAAATGATAGAAGAAGGAAACAAACAATAACTAGAGAGTACCAAACTCTAGAAATTTTTTGAACAGATCTTTTTTTAAAAAACTTTTCCCAACAAACATAAAAGGAAACAAACATTGACTTGAGCCACTTTCGAAACACTTCTCACATTTCTCAAGTTAGATATGATAAGGCCAACATCACCTCTTTAGTTGGTGTACGGACGGGACAAACGCTCACGTCCTTTGTTTTTCTGTGGCTTGTCACCGTTGGTTGTGCTAACAGATTTCTTTCCTCTTCTGGAATTCTTCCTTGGTATATCTTTATCCAAACTTACTCGTTGCATGTTCTTCTGAAGTTTGGTGATCCTTTTGTTGTTCCTCTTGAATCTCCAACAAGTATCTTTATCATGGTTTGAGAGTCCACAGAAGAAGCAGATTATTGTGGATTTTCTGTTACTAAATAATTTTTTCTGTTTGACACTGCAACCAACCATTGTTTCCTCATTTGCAGAAACCATCACTTTAGCTGATTTGTTGTTGAATCCTAAACCTTGATTGTTTCCAAAGGATCTCTGACCAAACAACATTGCTGCAGTTTTGTCGGAACTTCCAGACAATCTTTGCAGATCATCTCTGAGAGAGTTAATCTCATCTTCCTTTAGAGACATGGTTTTAACGAATTTAATATTAAGTTGCTCAATCTCAATATTCTTCGTCTGGAGTGAAAATTCAACATTCCTCAAGGAGGCTTTAAGACTAAGGTTCTCACGAAGAATCTCTCTATTCAGGAGATTAATGACCTCAGTGTCAATTTCAAGTTCAGAATCAGAATTTGAAGTTGAAAGAGAATCCACAGTAAGTGCAGTAAATCCATTACACAAACTAGACTCATCTGAGTTATTCAGAGAGTTGTCGTCTTTTGTTGAGATATCCTCAACATACAAAACAGATGGAAGTCCTGCAGACATTTTTCTCTTCTTCACTAGATTCTTGACTTCTTCGACCATTAGTGAATGATCACATTCATCAGCCCAGGACATGTGAGAGGATGACATCACAGTTTCGTTCATAGCGTTGAGTGCAAACGCTCTTCCTGTCTCTTGGTCAAGAATTCTTAACTTTCCAATCAGAGAAACTTTGGAAAGAGTATCCGGGTTATTTCCCTCAATGATGGCATTCTTCTTAGAGTCGTATTTTGATGGCAGCGATCTGAGGATTTTCATCACAACTTCCTTTTCAGGAATGGTCTTACCCAATGCAAATGATGCATTAACAATTTCAGACACTTTGTGATAAAAATCATCAATAGTTTCACTATCTTCCATGCGAAGATTTTCCCATTTGGAATTCAGATTTTGAAGTCTGGCTTCCTTTTCACTGTTATTTCCTTCGAATACACTTTCTAAGATATCCCAAGCATCTTTTGACTTAGTGCAACTTGACACATGGTGCATAAGGCTTGGGGGTAGTGGCATGTATGATGGCATTCAAACCGTCGGAGTTTTGCTTTGCAGCAAGTAACTCTGCAGGACTATATTCACCAATATTCTTGGGAACAATTATATCTCCAACTGCCACAACGGGAGCATCATACCCATTAACAACATATACCCATGATTGAAAATCACGTGATTGAAGAAAAGCTCGCATAAAAATTTTCCACCATGAGTAATTGGAGCCATCAAGGACTGGTGATACGTTAATAGAGATAACACCTCTGTCCATAGAGTCAGATCGCTACAAACACAGACTTGTGAGGTCTTAAACGTGTTTGCCTGCTCTGATACCAATTGAAAAGGCGGGGGGTCTAACAACACCACCTAATAATTCGATTAGCAATCTGTATGGACTAACTCCGAAATACTTTGCTAGAGAATCAACTAGACAGTCAGACTCAATCTAGATTAAAGTATCTCAAGGAGTTAATATCTCTCACTTGTTTTGATTTACTCAAGCTAAAACAATAGCGAGTTTTTAATCAAACACAAGGAATAACTTGGACGGTACCAAAGACCAATGTCCAAGGATCAATCAATATCAATCAACAACCAAAGGTGGGATTTCCAATTAATGATCTTAACGCACAACCTGTATTATTTCAATTATATAAAATATAATAAGGAAAAGAAATAACACAGATACCAGAAGTTTTGTTAACGAGGAAACCGCAAATGCAGAAAAACCCCGGGACCTATTCCAGATTGAATACACACTGTACTAAGCTGCTACAGACACTAGATTACTATAAACTAACTTCGGACTGGACTATAGTTGGACCCCAATCAGTCTCCCACCGATCCAAGGTACAGTTGCAGTCCCTACGCCTCTGATCCCAGCAGGATACTGCGCACTTGATTCCTTAGCTGATCTCACCCACAACTAAGAGTTGCTACGACCCAAAATCGCAGGCTTTGATAATAAACAAATCTGTCTCACACATAAAAGTCTATCAAAGGATAAATCTATCTCCCACAGATAAACCCTAGGTTTTGTTCCGTTTTATGATATGAAATCAAGGTGAACAGGAACCAATTGATAATCCGGTCTTATATTTCTGAAGAATAGCCTAGATTAATCAATCACCTCACAACAAACTTAGTCGACTAGCAAAAGAAGATGTTGCGGAATCACAAACGATGAGACAAAAGCGTTTATGATTACTTTTACATCTTGCCTATCGGAGAACTCTCACGATCTCAAGACAATCAATATGATTGTACTCGTACCATAGAAGATGCAAGATCAGATCACACAACTACGATAAAAGTAGTATCGGTCTGGCTTCACAATCCCAATGAAGTCTTTAAGTCGTTAACCTAGTTTTAGAAGAAGAAAACCAAAGGTTAAAGGAGAATAGACTCTAGCGAGCGCACTAGTATCACACAGACGTGTGGGGATTAGTTTTGCCCAATGCTAGATGTCTCCTTTATATAGTCTTAAAATCAGGGTTTTTTCCTTAGTTACAAAGCAATCTATATTCACCGTTAGATGAAAACCTGATTTAGATTCAAGCTAATATTTCTCAACCGTTAGATTGAAAACTTAGCTTGTCACACACACTTGAGGTATACGTTTACTAGGTTCGTGAAAACCATGCCCAAACGTGTACGTGTATGTTGGTTCAACATAGTAACCCAAAAGGTTAACCATATGAGCTTTTCATATTAACCTTGTTATTTTTCACCATAACTAGTTCAATTGACTTCAAATGAACTAGTTAGAGAGTTGTTCAGTTGATATGAGATCTTATGTAACTACACAAGACACAATTGAAACAAAGATGATTCGATTCGATTGAATCGAATCATGAACTTTAGCCACGGTTTGCATAAAGCATTCCTTAGTAATTTAAGTTTCATGTTCAGAGCGCATCTTTAGATCATAACCAATTAAGTTCACAAACAAGTTCGCGGACTTAAGATAACCGGCAGAGTTTTCCAAACTCAGCAGAAATTCTCGGGTCGAGAACTTCTTGCTAGTTCTCGGACTTAACACATAAACGAGTTTTTGGAAATCCCAGAAGAAATTCTCGGTACAAGAAATTCCGTCAGTTCGCGGACTTGGCAAAGCCAATTCCTCCGGTTTCTTTCAATCAACAAAGTTCGAAAACTTCGGATTTAGGAATAGGACTTATGCACATATGTGTTACCACACAATGCATATCCATCATTGGTTATATAGACCTAAACTCTCATTCCAACCATTGAAACATTCTTAGAGGACGTTATAGAGTTGTTACACTATTTCTCGTCAAAGCGATTTTCAAAGTGATTGAAACATTATGACTTTCGTCACTAGGTGAAGATAAACCCGATCAAAGCGAGACGCTTTACCAACACACGATTTCGAGAAAAAGATAAGTAGAGTATACTCAGCTCGAAATGTCAAATGTGTATGATCCAGTATATATAGCATACGACTTTTGTCTCATAAGAAGTTGGAGATATAATAGATAGACTTTTGAGTGATAGATAAGTTCAAGTCTCCACATACCTTTTTGTTGATGAAGTTCCACGGTTCCTTGAGTAGATCTTCGTCGTTGTATGATGAATCTCCATGAAGTCCTTGAGCTCAATTACACTTTTCTATCCTAGTCCGAGACTTAGCTATAATAGATTAGAAATGAAGACTCATAGTTTTGATCACTAACATTGACAAACATGCTTGATATAGCAACGCATGCGAGGTTGACCAAGCTATTCTCTAACACATATAAGATTGACCTGGTTATTCTCAACGGGTTCTCCCGACTATTTATATAGCGTAAAGCTTATAAATTGCATAATTCCTTATTGAATTTTGAGCACGAACAGAATCCTCTCAATTACTCCTAATTTTGAAGATTTTCCATAAAACGATCATTGATGGAAAATTAAAAACTTCATTGGATAACCAAATATGATATTTTTATGAATTAAAAGAAAAAAATATCTTCACTATTAGTATTGTACTTTATCCGTTCATGTAAGATACATTCGTTATAACGAGTCTAAATGTTGTTCTAAAACCATGACATTCAAGTTCCAATTAAATTTTCTTGCTTACAAAGAATTTAATTTATGTAACTTTAGATTAGGATTTAGGACCAAACTAGCTTTCAACCAATAGAAGTCAAGATGCTAAGATTCACGCCAATTTAAACAAAATTATTGAAATTGATGTCTTCACATGCATTGACGTCTTCACATGAATGAGTCTTCTCATGAAAATTGAGTGCGATAATTATATTTTGTGTGTTGACACAAAATTGAGAGAAACACACTAGTTTGTATGCTTGCACCAAATTGGCAAATAATTAATTTTTGTGTGTTGTCACAAAATTAGGGGAAAAAAACAATTTTGCGTATTGACACAAAATTAAATAAAATAAATAAATTTTGTGTGTTAACACAAAATTGTAAAATTTTGTTATTCTTGTGTGTAACAAGGCAACTACTTGGTTTCCGCTGGCACAACTGTGATACTCTTGATCAGGTACCCTCATGCATAACTTAATTAAACACTTTAGTAAATCCATGTTATTCAGCTAAGAATGAACATGGACGTCAGGTCGGTACTAGAAGTCCAACTGAGGAACATAATATTAAATAAATACTCATAGGCTCTACACTAGTGAGGAATTCTTCCAGGAGCTTAAGATTTACTATGGTAAAATTATAGAACACATGAGAGTATCGCAGCATGCACCAATACTATTCTGATAATTTTTGATATATGTAAATGTAAATACTGAATTACACACTAAATACAATTGTACATATATATGCGTATATTTTCTGAATTCAGCCGGACAAAGTTTATGAACATAGCTATATACATGAAGGAAGAGAGGCATAGATACTCATCAAGTCCTAATGTATTGATTAAATTCTTTGCAGAATGAAGACATGTCAAAACTTATTAGACTACCTCAATCACCACTCAAAAATGATTATGGTTTATCGTAGAATTTTCACCAAATCTTACATGAGAATGTAATGTTTGGTCCATTTAAGGACCGACTTAGATTAGGTTGGTCCTTGATTGTTTAAAAGTATTTAAAAGAACAATTGTGGATAGTAAGTCATTTTAAGAAATGAACCGTAGGACTCCGGTTAATTTCTTAAGTTGAATTGCATTTCTTCGCATATTATTTCACAAACTAAGCTGTGGATGCTGATTTGTTCTCAATAAGATGCAGTTTAGTAGGTTATTTCACGAAATGAGCTGCAATTTATTCATACGAATTGCTATGCCGGGAGTTGCTGAATCTCAACTGTTTGAGTTTGGGTTTGCTATTTTGACCTAAACCCAATGATATAAATCGATTGAAACACTAATTAAACAGTTCTAGATCACTTACCTTCTCACATAAGCCATATTTCTGAGTAGTTGATCGTCCGATAACTCTTGTTCTTCATGTTCTTGCTCTTGAGCAATCAAAGCAAGCTTATTTTCTTGTTTTTGTTGAGAAATCGACTTTGATTTCGGTTGGGCATCTGATTTCTTTCGTGGAGCCATTCTTATGGGTTGGTTTTAATCGACGAAGAAATTTTTGGTTCAACGATTAATCGTATAGACGATTGAAAAACGATGAAGAATAGGAGAGGAAGATGGAAGAAAAAAAATAAAAAACCTAACCCTAAGAGTGCCGGAACTGCTGGTGGTGAAATGGGGGATATAAATTTGGTATTTGGATTTTAGGTTTTAGATTTTTATTTTGTGGTAAAGGTATAACAGTCTTTTCATAATGTTTTTTAATTAACCAAAGGGTTTTTTAGTATTTTCGCCCCAATAAACACCCCGTAGCAGACACCTTTGGTTGGGGGAAGTAATTTATATCACCCAATTAGTGTTGATATCCCCCAAACACGCGTTCTTTATTTGCTCAAACCTTTATCATTTTGTGACAAAAATGGGGAGAAATATATGAAGTAAACAAGTGATTTTTGATCACTAGGAAAGGACGATTGTGCTTAAACGTTATATCTAACGGAAGCATTGACTAAGGGAGAGAAACATATCATATTGTTGTGTAGTAATTCTTACAACAAAAGGGAAATAACAAACAAGTTCGGATTGTATATTTACCTAGCTTGCCTTTATGGGGAGTAAAATCTTTTGTTATTCAAATATCAACAACGACATTTATTGATTGAATATATCTAGGTACTTATGCCGTTGAAACTTGGAACCAAGCGTATGAATAATGACTTATTTTGTAATTCGTTTAGATCCATATGTAATAAGAGTTTTTTCACTAAATTGACAAAGGGGAAGATTGTTAGAGCCACCAAGCCTTGGTATGTCAAATTTGTTTGTCATATTTTAGTATCAAAAATCATCTAGAATCGCTTGATTAAATACTATAGGCAACTTCGTTTAGGTTAGACTAGAAAGTCTAGGAATGTTGATACATATAAGTATTACTCCAAAGACCTGAAGAATGAAAATAAGTAACGAATTGCAACAATGAAATCATCCCTCCACTTGAGGTTAGTAATATTGACTTGAACTTGTTTCATTCCTAAAGTATCTTTCAAGTCGTGCATATTGAAAACATAACTGATAAGCTGTATATATTGCACATATTGTATATAATACCATTATGATGAAACATGATCATAATAGTATGATCATAGTATTAAGGAATAGACTATGAAGTATAAACGCCTATCTTTTGAATTTCGTAGATATGACATCGACATAATCTGGTATGTATTTTTATAATTATGTAAATGGGTACGTGTATGGTAAAGATTTCATCTTAGGAAACAATGTTTTACATTTGTTTAAAGGAAGTACATTCATGAACTTGTTTCATGAATCCAAAGGGAAAACAACAGTTTTATTGATCTTGTTATTCATTGGATAGTCTTTGATGACCAACATGTGTGAGTTGGTAGAACCGATCTTATCCTGGTTATGTATCTTGGTATAACCGATCACAATACCTAGACTTGTGATTTGGTGTGACCGGTCATGGTAATTGGTGTAACCGATCCTAAGTAATCACCATTAGATGGTATGATTGATTCTTGTAATTGGTATGAACGATCCTGTTAATTGGTGTGACCGATCATAAGTGTAAGTGTGACCGATCCTTGTAATAGGTGTAACCGATCCTAGTGACTGATCACAAGTAGATACCATGTTTAGGTGGAACAGATCCTCGTGATTGATATAACAGATACGAACCTATGTACGTGACTAGGTAGGACCGATCACAACTAACCATTGTGATTTGGTATGACCGATCACAAAGTAGTCTTGGAATTCTGGTAATTACAATTCTAAACCTGTTTGGAAGTGTGGTAAAACCTATTCCAAGAAGAAAATTCATGTAAATACGAAATAAGGATTTGCAGTGAAAATATGTCAACATAATTTGAACACGAGCAGAAACTCTTATCACTGATTGTTAAAAGATATTCCTTGGTACTCAAGGTGATCCCGTGCCGAAATAAAATAAGAATCTTTTAATTAAGGTTTTTGATTTTATATGCTTTAATTACCAGCAATTAATGCATAGCTCTAGAGAATAAAAACTAGTAATGTGCATTTACTAATTGGATATTTTCTATTGAGAGATTCCGAAAATATTTGATCAACATTATTAGAATTAGGAAAACCGAATTTTGGCATTCATTTCATATTTTGAGATTTTTTTTTGTTGGAAATTCCTTGGTGGCCAAACATCCCTGGTTTATAAGGAACTGCAGTAAGAGATTCATCGAAGAAATATGGAATATATCCCGGTGTGCAACTTCGCAGGAATATGATCTCTCCAAAACTCATATCCTTTCCATCAGTATGCAACACAGTGTCAGGAGCAGCGGCAAAATTTTTCGGTTGAACCGGTCCCCACGGACGAAAATCTATGGCATGCACGTTGTCAAAAAATTCGATAAGCTTCAACCCAAGTTTTGGACACCTGTTTTGCCAATGGAGTATTCTTGAACCTCCATACAAACTGGAAAACGAAGTTGCGGGAACATGATCATAACCTTTGAAGTGTTCCCATAAGCAGGCTTAGACAAAGGCGATGTGAATGTGTGAATCCACCTTCATGTAACCGTTGGAAACATACATGTCTGCTACCAAGGAATCCAGATGAGAGTACAACAACCCAAGGAATAAGCTGCCTAAAGGGAGGACTATGCCTTGCGCTAACTTAATGGAAAACATGACGAGATCGTGTCTTATGGTATTCTTGACAGAGCCATCGTCAAAGACATTCCTAGACAGCCACAAAAACAGAAATGCGACAACACTGAGTTCATCATCCAACACTTGGCCCGGTTTTGGTTTTGTAGGAAACCATTCAGACACCCACCAAGTATAAAAGCATTTCTCACCATTTTTCTGTTGGTTATATCCTTCTGCCTTCTGAACTAGAATATCGAGCGTGACGCTTTATACGACGGACAATTTATAATTAAAACTTCCCGCAATTAGAAGACTCAACAACGTGGCTACATTTTCCAAAGTGATGGTCATTTCTCCCCATCTACACATGGCTGCGTGCGTGGAAGGACACCACCGAGAAATAAAGGTGATCAAACCTGCAGCGTCCTTCCGAATATAAAGTGTTGCGGACGCCATGATAGGCTCGACGATTTGTTCCTTAGTCAAGTTATTCTTGATACGCTCATTGCCCAACATGTGCGTCATCCATCCTTCATAAGAGATTAGTGGAGTATGGCAAACCTTGAAGTCAATGGGAGAAGCTGGATATTCTTTCTTTTGGAGACAAAACCTCATCACACGTGCTGGAGAAACTGGCGGAGCAGCTTCTTCATTCTCTGAGCCTGTAAACAAGGTTATCTTATGACCAAGATGAGTTCTAACATTTGGATAACGCGTGATGAAGAGATCATCGTCACTATTCGGCATATCGTTGGAGTTCTTAACGCACTTCAGTTTAGCAGCATCATTACTTCCAGGTGACATCTTAACAAGAGCTTCTTAGTTTACTTTCGAGCAACTGTAATAAAGCACAATGGAAAAGAGTTATTACTTCATGCAAAGAAGAATCATGCCCGCAGCTTGCTAATTCTAAATGATTACTAATGATCGGGGCTCATTAACGAAGAACCACGGAAAGTACGCCCACGGCCAGATCGAATAAAGCCGTTACATGCTTGATCGTCCTCTTACATGCTCGAACATCCTCCTGGCCACAAACAGAGCATGTATAGCCGGGCCAGTAAGATTTTCACCCATTCAAAAAAAAATGGAGAAAGGCCATACGAAAGCCGCGGAGTGAATGGCCGCGGCCAATTTGGGTGCATAGACGGATGAACGGCTTACCATGGGTGTTATGTTCGTTACCCTAAAGCTAGGTTTTGCACGCAAAGAAGAAAGAAGAAAAGGAGAAAATAGTGATATCTAATTTGGGTTTGCTCGATTATTGGTGATTTTAGCAATGTTAGATACCCCGCTATCATTTCTACTGACACTACAATATTACTAACGAAGAAGTTCCATTCAAAATAGGATGATTTTATTTTCAAATTCAAGGAATCTACACCTAAAACTAGGGTTTGCATCCACAAACACAAAAAAAAAACGGAAACAAGAGGTGGAGCACTTACGTTGCTGCTGACGGACACGCGACGGTGGAGACAGCTGATGACAGTGGCAAGGAGTGACGACGACAGAGAGGGGAAGCAAAACAAAAAACAAAAAAGAGGAGCTAACCCATTTTATACAAGTATGTTCACGGAATCCGGGAAGAATGAGGATTCCTTCTTTGGCTCGAACACAAAAGGGAGCGACCGGGCCCGCCAACGCTCTGTAGTCGTGTCAGGGCAGCCAGGTCGCTAAGGCTCCATAGCTATTTTGGGTATCTCCGCACAGACCAATTGATGACGGTCGACCAAGATCCTCCGAGTAAGTCTCCTCTGTTTCATCTTTTACTTTTGTATGTCACCATATAATGCTTATCCCTCAATGGCATTATCATTACGTGTTAAGCAGGAAACTTAATGTTGATGGTGGTTTTTAGTTCAGGGCTAAAATTATAAAGATTTATATTTAATGCGTTGTCACCCTGCAAGGAGTAAAGCCATCTGAAAGTGACGAGTGCGAAAATCCTCATCGCTCATTGAGCAATTCAATATATATATATATGGAATTCACTCATAATGGTGCGCGTAGTAGAAATCCCAAATATTCTGTGAATTCTATTTTCCACCAGCATTATTAACTAATGCATGACTTGTCTAGTATTTGCATATGTTATGTTCTCAGCCGAACTCTCGTTATTGACATGACATGACGATTAAGTGTGTTCACTCTTAGCAGAGTAACATGAATCTCCCGAAGTGCCAGTATTGGGATCTGCATGAAAATACCCACATAGGCTACATCACTCTCTGACAAAGAGAATCTCGTATCGACGCACTTTTAAGTTAGCTCGATCACGCTTGAATTCCTTAAAGAAAATTTAGACAGTTAATATCAGTCTTAGAAACGATCACGGCCAAACGATTTGGCCGCGTGTTTCAGCAAGCGCTAGATCACTCCTAGAAGAACTAGGAAATCACCATAGTGACCACCGGTGGACCCACTAATGCCCTAGTTGATCGAGCCCTATTCAATTAACTCCCAAGCGCTCCGAACGTCAACTCTAAGATGGGTGTTCGCGCAAGCTCAAACGACCTAAGACCGTTAAAAAGGGTCTTATATACATCATGACCGTCTAACTTTGCCCGCCTTGTTGGACGGCTGGGATCTTCCCTGGAACGATCAAAAAGGTGTCGGCGCATTCACCGACGGACCAACTTCTTTCCTGCTCGATCGACTTGCTTGTAGCAAGTCCAGAGGATACCAAATCGCTTGCCCAAACCAGGGCAAACGTGCTATTCTAAAACCCTAAATTCGGGTCGCCGCATTATATAACTATCGCAAATCGATCATGAACATCCAATTTAGCCAGCCTAATTGGACGACTTAGATCGCGTTACAGACGATCGAAGAGGTGTCAGTGCGTTCACCGCATGCCTAATATTATTCCCGACCAGTCGAGTTTCCCATGGGAAATCAATAGCACGCTGATTCGTTCGATTCAACTAGAGTGAACGCGGCTACATTGAAACCCTAGTTTGTGTTTGCTGCAGCGAGTTATTGTCGCAAATTGATCATGATCGCTCATCTTCGCCATCCTATTTGAGCGGCTTAGATTCAATTTTAGGCGACCCCGAAGATGTCAGGGTGACCACCTTTGACACACCTCTACACATGGCCGACCGGCCTGTTCGAACTAGGGCTCGATGTCCCGGAACGCTCGCCCAAAGAGGGGTTGGCCGTGCAGCTTCAAACCCTAATATATAATCAGCGGCAGCGTTCAACTTTTGCAAATCATCTTGTCCAACCAAACGATCCCCCAAAGGTGGTCGATCATGCTACCTCCTTTAAGGCGCTTAATCCGCGACTTATTCAATCAAGCTCTAAAACAACGATGCTTCATACACGTCGATTAATTTGAGCTGCTTTACATGCATCGAATACATACGATATTTTATGTCAGCCTCATAAACAACTTAGTTGTTTCACCTAATAGCACCATATGCTATTCTCCATGATAAGTTCCATGACTTGACCCACTTTTTTCGAGACATCAAACATGTCACAAACTGGGGGATACTTACTGGGGGTATTGGTCTGGCGATTTACAGTGTGCGACGTGCAACGCGTCCATTACGAGAACGTGTCAGGAAAAGACGAAGGATTAACAACGGGGAAAGTAGTGGGTGAAGATGTGACCATGTAATGATCACCACCTCTTACACAACTCCACTACTCCACTACTTAATCTTCTCTATTTCCTACGAGATCAAGGTTGCGCTCAAATGACTTGTATAAATAGGTTTTCGATCTATTTTCAAAAAAGAGGGTTTATCAACACAAGTAGCCAAATTTTTTTTTTTCCGATACAAGTCATAAAACAGCCACACTTTCATAATTCAATATCCTGGTCTCAAACACCTTCTCTGCTTCCCTCCCTAAGATCAACCCTTCTCCTTCACCTTGTGACCGAATTGAATCTGGAACGGTATTTTCTTGGTTTAGGCCAGAGTATTACAGATTGATCCCTCGAATCTAAAAGTACTCCCGTGCAGTGTATTTGTTTAGGATTTGAATTCGTTTGTCATCAACACACCCCAAATTTTCCAAAAAAAACAGCAGAACCAGTTTTTTACCCTCAAACACCTAGGTTCATAGAGGACGGCTATAGCAAATAACTAGGACAGAAAAATGTCAGGGATTACGTTTCCTAATCGTTTGAGTCTCTCTATTTATATATTTTCAAAACCAAGAATGGATTAAAATTCAAGCTAAGATGACTTAAGATTCAAGCAAACACTTTCTCTGTTTAGATGAAACTCTTGTTAGGAGTCCATGTAAGAATATGAGAAATATGTCTTGAAATCAAATAGAAGAATACACAATGGTCCGGGTATAATGATAGTTCTTGACAAATATGCCCCTCGAACTTAAAAGCAACATCGTGTTCATTTAAACACTTAATATTTAAATCATGATTCTCAACACAAAGTGTTTTAGTGATCAATAATGTCTTAGATGTGTCTATGAGAGTCTTAACAATGCTAATCATGTTTGGGAAAATAGTCTATAAGCATTTCCATGATTCTTACTGGGTAGGAATGCAAAACGATATTGTTAGAGCATAGCTCGGTCAACCTCGCATGCGTTGCTATATCAAGCATGTTTTTCAATGTTAGTGATCAAAACTATGAGTCTTGATTTCTAGTCTATTATAGCTAAGTCTCGGACTAGGATAGAAAAGTGTAGTTGAGCTCAAGGACTTCATGGCGATTCATCATACAACGACGAAGATCTACTCAAGGAACCGTGGATCTTCATCAACAAAAAGTTATGTGGAGACTTGAACTTATCTATCACTCAAAAGTTTATCTATTTTATCTCCTACTTCTTATGAGACAAAAGTCGTATGCTATATAGATTGGATCATACACATTTGACATTTCGAGCTGGGTATACTCTACTTATCTTTTTCTCAAAATTGTGTGTTGGTAAAGCGTTTCGCTTTGATCGGGTTTATCTTCACCTAGTGACGAAAGTCATAATGTTTCAATCACTTTGAAAATCGCTTTGACAAGAAATAGTATAACAACTATATAACGTCCTCTAAGAATGTTTCAATGGTTGGAATGAGAGTTTAGGTCTATATAACCAATGACGGATATAAGCATTGTATGGTAACGTATATGTGCATAAGTCCTATTCCTTAATCCGAAGTTTTCGAACTTTGTTGATTGAGAGAAACCGGAGGAATTGGCTTTGCCAAGTCCGCGAACTCAGTTTCCAAACTTAGTCCGCGAACTGACGGAAGTTCTTGTACCGAGAATTTCTGCTGGGATTTCCAAAAACTCGTTTGTGTGTTAACTCTGCGAACTCAGTCCGCGAACTGACGGAAGTTCTCGACCCGAGAATTTCTACTGAGTTTGGAAAACTCTACCGGTTATCTTAAGTCCACAAACTTGTTTGTGAAATTAAGTGGTTATGATCTAAAGATGTGCTCTGAACACGGAACTTAAATTACTAAGGAATGCTTTATGCAAACCATGACTAAAGTTCACGAGCCGATTCAATCGAATCGAATCTTTGTTTCAATTGTGTCTTGTGTAGTTACATAAGATCTCATAGCAATTGAACAACTATCTAACTAGTTCATTTGAAGCCAATTGAAATAGTTATGGTGAAGAAGAACAAGGTTAATATGAAAAGCTCATAAGGTTAACCTTTTGGGTTACTATGTTGAACCAACATACATGTTTGGGCATGGTTTTCACGAACCCAGTAAACGTATACCTCAAGTGTGTGTGACAAGCTAAGTTTTCGATCTAACGGTTGAGAAATATTAGCTTGAATCTAAATCAGGTTTTCATCTAACGATGAATATGGATTACTTTGTAACTAAGGCAAAACCCTGATTTGAAGACTATATAAAGGAGACATCTAGTATAGGGAAAGACTAATCCCCACACATCTGTGTGACACTAGTGCGCTCGCTAGAGTCGATTCTCATTTAACCTTTGGTTTTCTTCTTTTAAAACCAGGTTAACGACTTAAAGACTTCATTGGGATTGTGAAGCCAGAACGATACTACTTTTATCGTAGTTGTGTGATCTGATCTTGCATCTTCTATCGTACGAGTACAATCATATTGATTGGCTTGAGATCGTGAGAGTTCTCCGATAGGCAAGATATAAAAGTAATCACAAACGCCTTCGTCTCATCGTTTGTGATTCCGCAACATCTTCTTTCGCTAGTCGATTAAGTTTCTTGTGAGTTGATTGATTAATCTAGGCTGTTCTTCGGAAATATAAGACCGGATTATCAATTGGTTCCTGTTCACCTTGATTTCATATCATAAGACGGAACAAAACCTAGGGTTTATCTGTGGGAGACAGATTTATCCTTTGATAGACTTTTCTGTGTGAGACAGATTTGTTTATTATTAAAGCCTGTGATTTTGGGTCGTAGAAACTCTTAGTTGTGGGTGAGATCAGCTAAGGGAATCAAGTGCGCAGTATCCTGCTGGGATCAGAGGCGTAGGGAGTGCAACTTTACCTTGGATCGGTGGGATACTGATTGGGGTTCAACTATAGTCCAGTCCGAAGTTAGTTTGTACTAGGCTAGTGTCTGTAGCGGCTTAATACAGTGTGTATTCAATCTGGACTAGGTCCCGGGGTTTTTCTGCATTTGCGGTTTCCTCGTTAACAAAACTTCTGGTGTCTGTGTTATTTCTTTTCCGCATTATATTTTATATAATTGAAATAATACAGGTTGTGCGTTAAGATCATCAATTGGAAATCCAACCTTTGGTTGTTGATTGATATTGATTGATCCTTGGACATTGGTCTTTGGTACCGTCCAAGTTATTCCTTGTGTTTAATTAAAGACTCGCTATTGTTTTAGCTTGAGTAAATCAAAACAAGTGAGAGATATTAACTTCTTGAGATACTTTAATATAGATTGAGTCTGACTGTCTAGTTGATTCTCTAGCAAAGTATTTCGGAGTTAGTCCATACAGATTTCTAATTGAATTATTGGGTGGTGTTGTTAGACCCACGCTTTTTCAATTGGTATCAGAGCGGGCAAACACGTTTAAGACCTAACAAGTCTGTGTTTGTAGCGATCTGACTCTATGGACAGAGGTACTATCTCAGTAAATGTACCACCAGTCCTCGATGGCTCAAACTATCTATGGTGGAAAGTTGTTATGCGTACATCTCTTCAGTCGCGTGACTTCCAATCATGGATATATGTTGTGAATGTCTATGAGACTCCCGTTGTTATGGAAAGAGATGTTGTTGTACCAAAAGATTTATCTATGTACAATACTGCCGAGTTAGTTGCTGCAAGGCAAAACTCCGACGGGTTGAACACCATCCTTCATGCTATTACCCCAAATCTTAGACATCATGTGGAATCGTGCACTACGTATAAAGAATCTTGGGATACTTTAGAAAGCGTATTCGAAGGTAACCCCAGTGAAAAGGAAGCTAGGCTTCAAAACCTTAATTCCGAATGGGAAGACCTTTATATGGCAGAAGAAGATTCGTTCGACGATTTTTATCACAAACTGTATGAAATTGTTAATGCATCATGTGCATTGGATTAGACCATTCTTGAAAAGGAAATTGTGATGAAAATCTTCCAATCGCTGCCATCCAGATACGAATCTAAAAGACATGCCATCGTTGAGGGAAATAACCTTAATACTCTTTCGCGAAACACACTTGTCGGAAAAATCAGAATTTTCGATCGCGAATACATGTCAAGATATGACCATCAATTGTCTAGCAATCATGTCTCTTCTCCTGATTGCAAGACTTGTCGTCCTAAATTGATAAACGTGAAAAGTGAGAATTGCTTTATATCTACGCTGTCTCTGTTTATACAGAAACTTAAGAAAATTCTCAGACGTAGCAAAAGAAAGTCTCAAAAAAAAAACTCCGTTAGTCAATGTGAAAGATAAGAATATCCAGAAAAGCCGTGATAATGAAACTGGTCTTACGTGCTATAAAAGTGTTCATGTCACCTCGAAAGATCCAGAAACGGAGGTAAGAGAGATAACTAAAGCATGGATGAATACTCTTGATTATTGTCCGGAGGAAATCTATGATTACACTTACAGTCTTTTTGCTGAAAATCACTCTCATGATTCCTTCATGACATGTCCGCCTGTTTCTCATGAATTGGGTCAACAAACCTCTTCTGTTCTTGTGTTGAACTCCAAGAGTTTTTCGGAAAAAGGTCTCTCAAATCTCGGTGTTCCATTAAGTTCAACACAGGATCATCTTAGAACGTTAAATCAAAAACAGTCCTGTGTGTCTAACCCTTGTATACTGAAAGAGAAAAGGAAGTTTATCTTTCATCAAAGGGTGTTTCCAAAAACGGAGCTGAATTTGCAAAGATCAACAATCAAGTTTTTTTAAAACTATGATTACAAAGGATAAGAAATTTCTTCACAACTTTTCTTTCCCAATGAATAAGCAGAAACCTAGTCCAAAGGATAGTTTCTCTCTTTGCAAAGATTATCCCAGTCTTATCTTGGATTGGAGGCCTTGTGCTCAGTAATCTTGTTGAAAAAAAATGATTCTTGTGTTTTTTCCTCTTATACAAGAATCATGATCTACATGAGGACTGTGATATAATATTTTTGTTTTTTGTTTTTGTTTTTACCAGGTCTTGTTCACAAACGGCTCCTGCTTTTCGGGTAACAAACTTCTGTTAGGGTTTGATGAAAAGGGTGTTTCTGGGATTTCTACATCTGTATACCTTTTAAAGCTCTACCTCTTCAGCATTTTCATTTCATCTTCTATATCATGTCCTCCTCTAGTCTGTCGAGTAAAGAAAGTGATGTATGGACGGTTATGTTCCCTTCGAAGAAGATTCGTTTCGATTCTTCTGACAACGAGATGTGCTATGACAAACATGTCTCTTATTCTGATGAGAACCCTACTATCTCTCAGTTTGATAAGCTCTCTGTAACCATGAATCTCGTCTTGGAACAAGTTCATGCTCTGAAAAATGAACTTGAAGTTTCTTCCAAAATACTTGAAGAGAAAATGGATAGTCTTGAGTCAAGGATTGACCTAATCGAAGATGAGCTTGAAGAATATAGGGAATACGAGAAGAACATTCAAAGTAAGTGAAAAGTTTTATAAGAGGTTTATATATCTAGTATGTCTTCTTTTTGGGTTTAGTTGGAAGAATAACTAGCGTTTTGAATAGCGATGATTGTGACTACACATAGCTATTATGTTTTTCATCTTCTTATTGTTATGTTTTAAGTTTATTGGTTTTAAATTATAAAAATATTTGGAGGATGATGGTTATTGCAGTATTAATATGTTTGATTTTGAAGTATTGCAATATTTTTATGGGATATGTATTGTTTGCATCCATGAACTTGAAGGTCCCATATGTTGTCAAAAGTAAAGTCGTTCATAAATTGATATTCGTATTGATGAAAGGACGGATGGACTTTTGAAAATTACAAAAGTTATGACTATGCAGTCATGTATTTGATGGAAAATAGGATGAAATTTTTTGTAAGACAAGGATAAAGTCTATTATGTTGTTATGTATATAATGATGGAAAATAGAATAGATCCTTGTATGTTATCCATGGTATTGATCTTCATTGATCCATTTTGTTATGTATTACTGTGAAGGCTCCATTGTATGTCTCATGTTGAGCACGATACAACTAAGTCGATTAATTTTGGCTTTTTTGGTTGTTCCATAAGATGCTATATGTTGAGCACTCTTGAACTAAATTAATCATCTTGATTGGTTATTTAGTTATTTGATCCGAAAGTATTCTCTTGTCGAGCAAAATCTTGTGACAATTAAATTGATTACTTCGTGATTAGTTTGGCTGTGTATTCCAATTAGATTAATTATAGGTTCTTTTGTAATTAATCTAGTTGAGTTTTCATATATTCCACAAGTTCTTGTGTTGAGCATATGAATGGCTCTATTAATCATGTTCTTTGGTTAATGTAGTCGTATATTCCGTAAGGTTTTCCTTATGTTGAGTATTTGAATGATTAAGTTAGTCATCTCCATGTGATTGGATTAGTCGTTGCTCCGTAAGTTTACTTATGTTGAGCACAATCAATTAAATCGATCACTTTTGTGGTTTGATTTAGTTGTGTATTCCAATTAAATTAATCATGGGTTTACTTGTGATTAATTTGGTTGAGTATTGGATATAGAAAATCATTCCTTTGGTTTTTGGTGCCAGTTAAAAAATCCTTCTTTTCTTTCGAAATTAAGGTCGTTCTTGTTTTTCTTTCGGGAATGACATCAAATGGGGGAGAGTTCTTTTGAACTTGGTAATATCTTGCGGGGTGTGCGGCTGTGGAATTTTATAGGGGTTATCTTTTATCTTAAAACTCCTTGATAAATGCATTTAGCTTCGGCTTTATGATTGCATCTAAATTAAGTTGGTATGTATTTTTTTCATTTAGTCTATGAAATGTATCTTGTGGAAATTTCATTATGATCCCGTTCTTTTACCTTTGCCAATTTTATTGACAAAAAGGGGGATAGATAATGTAGTTCACACTATAAATACATATGGTTTTCGGATCATTGTGTAAGGGGGAGTGGTTTCCATAATCGAGATGGAGTATTGACTAAGGGGGAGTGATATACATCACCATAGTATTGTTGTTAAAGTCGTGATGCAATTGGACTTTGATGTTACATAATAATACTATGTCACTGTATAATAATGATCGAGAATCTCGATTTTTCTCATTTTTATAGATACGGATCTTCAACAACGGTGGTGCTAAACTTACAACCTTTGGGATCATAGGAGTAATGGGAAGGACGAAGATTTCAAGGAACGTTGAAGATTAGACTATGGAATAGGAGCCACTAAAGTTTCTTTTTTGTATTCCATATGTATTAATAGTTTTGTCACAAAAATTGAAAAAGGGGGAGATTGTTAGAGCATAGATTTATCAACCTCGCATGTGCTGCTATATCAAGCATGTTTATTAATGTTAGTGATCAAAACTATGAGTCTTGATTTATAGTCTATTATAGCTAAGTCTCGGACTAGGATAGAAAAGTGTAGTTGAGCTCAAGGACTTCACGGAGATTCATCATACAACGACGAAGATCTACTCAAGGAACCGTGGAACTTCATCAACAAAAAGTTATGTGGAGACTTGAACTTATCTATCACTCAAAAGTCTATCTATTCTATCTCCTACTTCTTATGAGACAAAAGTGGTATGCTATATAGAATGGATCATACACATTTGACATTTCGAGCTCAGTATACTCTACTTATCTTTTTCTCGAAATCGTGTGTTGGTAAAGCGTTTCGCTTTGATCGGGTTTATCTTCACCTAGTGACGAAAGTCATAATGTTTCAATCACTTTGACGAGAAATAGTGTAACAACTATATAACGTCCTCTAAGAATGTTTCAATGGTTGGAATGAGAGTTTAGGTATATGTAACCAATGATGGATATAAGCATTGTGTGGTAACACATATGTTCATAAGTCCCATTCCTTAATCCGAAGTCTTCGAACTTTGTTGATTGAGAGAAACCGGAGGAATTGGCTTTGCCAAGTCCGTGAACTCAGTTTCCAAACTCAGTCCTGAACTGACGGAAGTTCTTGTACCGAGAATTTCTTCTGGGATTTCCAAAAACTCGTTTTTGCGTTAAGTCCGCGAACTCAGTCCGCAAACCTAGTCCGCGAACTAGCGGAAGTTCTCGACCCGAGAATTTCTGCTGAGTTTGGAAACTCTGCTGGTTATCTGAAGTCCGCGAACTTGTTTGTTAACTTCAGTGGTTATGATCTAAAGATGTGCTCTGAACATGGAACTTAAATTACTAAGGAATGCTTTATGCAAACCGTGGCTAAAGTTCATGAGCCGATTCAATCGAATCGAATCATCTTTGTTTCAATTGTGTCTTGTGTAGTTACATAAGATCTCATAGCAATTGAACAACTCTCTAACTAGTTCATTTTAAGTCAAGTGAACTAGTTATGGTGAAGAAGAACAAGGTTAATATGAAAAACTCATATGGTTAACCTTTTGGGTTACTATGTTGAACCAACATACACGAACACGTTTGGGCATGGTTTTAACGAACCCAGTAAACGTATACCTCAAGTGTGTGTGACAAGCTAAGTTTTCGATCTAACGGTTGAGAAATATTAGCTTGAATCTAAATCAGGTTTTCATCTAACGGTGAATATGGATTTTTTTGTAACTAAGGAAAAACCCTGATTTGAAGACTACATAAAGGAGACATCTAGCGTTGGGCAAAACTAATCCCCACACGTCTTTGTGATACTAGTGCGCTCGCTAGAGTCGATTCTCCTTTAACCTTTGGTTTTCTTCTTCTAAAACCAGGTCAACGACTTAAATACTTCATTGGGATTGTGAAGCCAGACCGATACTACTTTTATTGTAGTTGTGTGATCTGATCTTGCATCTTCTATCGTACGAGTACAATCATATTGATTGGCTTAGGATCGTGAGAGTTCTCCGATAGGCAAGATATAAAAGTAATCACAAACGCCTTCGTCTCATCGTTTGTGATTTCGCAACATCTTCTTTTGCTAGTCGATTAAGTTTGTTGTGAGTTGATTGATTAATCTAGGCTGTTCTTCGGGAATATAAGACCGGATTATCAATTGGTTCCTGTTCACCTTGATTTCATATCATAAAACGGAACAAAACCTAGGGTTTATCTGTGGGAGACATATTTATCCTTTGATAGACTTTTCTGTGTGAGACAAATTTGTTTATTATCAAAGCCCGCGATGTCGGGTCGTAGCAACTCTTAATTGTGGGTGAGATCAGCTAACGGAATCAAGTGCGCAGTATCCTGCTGGGATCAGAGGCGTAGGGAGTGCAACTGTACCTTGGATCGGTGGGAGACTGATTGGGGTTCAACTATAGTCCAGTCCGAAGTTAGTTTGTAGTAGGCTAGTGTCTGTAGCGGCTTAATACATTATGTATTCAATCTGGACTAGGTTCTGGGGTTTTTCTGCATTTGCGGTTTCCTCGTTAACAAAACTTCTTCTGTGTTATTTCTTTTCCGCATTATATTTTATATAATTGAAATAATACAGGTTATGCGTTAAGATCATCAATTGGAAATCCAACCTTTTGTTGTTGATTTATATTGATTTATCCTTGGACATTGGTATTTGGTACCGTCCAAGTTATTCCATGTGTTTGATTAAAGACTCGCTATTGTTTTAGCTTGAGTAAATTAAAACAAGTGAGAGATATTAACTCCTTGAGATACTTTAATCTAGATTGAGTTTGACTGTATAGTTGATTCTCTAGCAAAGTATTTCGGAGTTAGTCCATACAGATTGCTAATCGAATTATTGGGTGGTGTTGTTAGACCCCCGCTTTTTCAGATACACGTACCTATGAATAATTCGTGAATTCAGGGACCAACAATACGCATACCTATGAATAATTCGTGAATTCAGGGACCAACAATACGCGTACTAGGTACGTATACCGCTTGGTTGTTCACCAACTAAGATAGTTTATAGTACATGTAGTAGGTACTTGTACTGTACCCGTTCACGAATCAAGAACCTTTAAGGTACACATACTAGGTACGTGTCCCTACATGAGTCCAACTTTTAGTAAGTTCTTGAAACTCTCTTTTGACGTTTTGAAACATTCTTAAATATCATGGATATAAAATATAATTGCTTCTGCAATTTCTAAATAATCCATATGACACAAATGTAGTTCTTGAACAATAAATTGCTTCTAACTAAGATAGTTCAACAATGAATGTTCTTGAACATCTATTGCTTGAATCATATTTCAAGATGTTTAACAAGACAATCTTGACTAATTGATTACTGTTTTGTTATGTTGTTTTCTTTTCTTTCTCTCTCCCCTCCTTTCATCTTCTCTCTTAGAAAAAAAAAACTAGCCTCCATTTGCCTCTTGCTCAGATGTGGTCCTTTTAGGACCAGATCTGAGCAAGTTTCTTCTTCTTTTAAAGTTTTAAATGAATAAAATCAGATTTTATTTTATTTTTTATGTTTTTGATGTCTCTTGACATATTTCTTCGCTATTTGGAGCGATTTTCTTTGCCATTTTGGGTGAGTTTCTCTTCTCTTTGAGGGAGATATATATATTCAAACCTTGATCGCTGGTTCGTGACTTGTTATTCTCGATTCAAGAACATCGACTATTCAACACGGTATTGCTTTGAATTCATATTCAATCCAAGAGATTTAGGCATCCGGGTTAGTTTGGGTCTACAAGATTTTGGGAAAATTACTCCTTTAATCTAGGAGCATCTCTTATTAAAGAAGACGAAAATCAGATTAAATGGTCAGAATCAATTCCGGATTATACCATCATCCATCCCTATTACACTTCCAAAAGTTGGATATCTTTGCAGTTTATGGCTCTCTCTCTCTCTTCACGATTTGCTTGTAATTGATATCTTCATTTGTATTATGGTTTTGATTATCTTATACTTTGATGTTTTTGTTATTCTTGTAAGCGATCATGTAATCACGATTTTGATTTGAATAAATTTAAATTTGTTGATTGAGCTAAAAAACAACAACAAGACAAGCTTGACTTGAAACTTCTTCTTTGCAATATTAAATCTACTAGAAGTCATACAACATAGTCTCATATAGATAGAATGGTAATTCACATGAGTAGATAAAATGGTTCAACCTTCACATACCTCTTCGAGGGTTATTCAATGATGTCTAATACTCAATTACAAACTTCTAAACCTAGTCCAAGACTTGACTTTAATAGACTACAATCAAGATATAGTTTTGTATATCTAATATTGACAACAATCTTGAGATAAAAAAACTTGCAAGTTCAATCGAGCAGTGCTCTGACATCATCCGTATATAACGTATTGCTTAATTTCCCTGTAACAAACCCGTTACTCATAACCAACAGAAACCGCCAATTCTAACATTAATAACAACTTATCAGTTAATGATGAATATGGTAATCAATCTAAATGAATTATTTGGTAGCATATGAGCCATAACCAACTTGAACAAACTTAGTAAGAAGAAGCGAAAAATGAGACAAAGAGGAGAAACAAAGAGTAAAAGGAAGAGGCGGAAGAAAAATTGTAGGTTTAGTTGTTTTTTGTTTTTTTTTGATTTTTTAATTTTGTATGATCGAGCTAAATTACCATATTACCTTAATCTTTGGTGAAAACTTATTACACATGTGTCTCATGCAATAGGTTTTTATAAAACGTGGAAAGAAACGTGATAGTGTAGCATATTCATATATCAACTTTTCAAACTGCACAATATATTGGATTAGCATATTCAACCCACCTTTTTTAACTGGTAATTCCCCCATGTTTTTGTCATTAACTTTCTTTTACTTCGGTCCAACCTAGATGGCTGCTACAACAGTGAGACTGACGAAAAGATGACCACTTGGTGGCCGGTGAAAACATTACGTAATCTTGATTATGATGTGAATTCACATTAATCACAATATTAAGTGTCCAAATATCCAATAGATGCAAAAAGAAAACTTTCCACTTAGAAGATATTTTAGAATGACAATGACTAAATACAACCTTCTTTCAAAAATAAAATTTTGGTAACAACTACTAACGTGGGTAAGCAAAACCAATGAAAAATTTTTAGAATAAAAACAGTTCCACCAAAATACAAAATTGTTCATCTCCTTTCGTTTTCCAAAGTTAACTATTCAAGATTTTGTGATTCATTAATCTACATAAATTAGAATGACAGTTCCCATTTGAAGGACGACAATCAAAATCAACTTTAAACCCCAAGCCTCAACTTGATAAAGAAAATTATTGTTCTTCATAATTTTGTTTCTTTTCATGTAATCTACAATAACGGTTATGATTACTAGAGAAGATGGAACAGATAAATTAGGTAAATACTGTATAACGAGAAACAAGTAATCTTTATTATGATCAGAAAATAATCTGTGACCAGTTTTCATCGACTTGGACGTATATAAACAATTGTCAAAGCTTTCAGTTTATGATAATGAGCTCGTCTATGCATCATTGGAAATTGATTGTGATTAATAATTAATATAAATGAAAAACTGATTTCAAAGTTATGTGACTAATATTTGAAATATCGAAAAGTAAGTCTCAATTCCTCATGAACCCGAGGTATGGCTCGTGAAAATAACTACATCGAAAAAAGTAGGTTTTGATTACCCAAAAGATATTTGGTTACAAATATTATGGTTTCTAAACGAAGATTGTATTTAATCTAAATAGGGGTTACATTTAGTCATTGCTTTTAGAATTAATCTAAATTTTAACTTAAAATTGTAAAAATAATAAGAGAAAATACAAATTTAAAATGGATTCTAGTTGACCCATCGAGTTATGTTGTGATTCAGGGTTTCATTTTAGACAATAGGTTAAATTGATGACGAACATGCTTCGTATAGAATCAAACAAACATTTGCGGCTCAAACTTCTTTAAAAAAAACAACACTAACCGTGGTATATACAAAATCATTTAGGAACGTTCGTAATTGTTTCCAAATGATGAACGTAGCCAAATAAAATGATTTTGTTTTAAAGTTTTTATTTATTTTCCCTTTCCTTTTTATAGGAAAAATGCTTTATTATGAAGAGAAATTACATGTTCAAGAGGAGGAAAGGTGGAGAAAATCAATAATTCTCCATACTCAGAAAACCTTTTACAATGTTAAGCAGCGTACTGTAGAAGTGAACTTTCCACTAACAAACTGAACTTAGTAAAGTCGAAATAGTTCGCTAATAACTGAGAAGTATTTAGAATAAAGTTATCGAACCAACTAATTTGGTTATTTATTTAACAGATAATACATAACAATCTTTGCATCACTCCGGACGCAAATACCTGTTAAGCAAGGTTGTTAAATCGTGAAAGGCATCGTGAATCGTTTTTCATTTTTAAGAATCGAGTCGTATGTCAAATCGTGAATAGAACATGAAAAATCTCTATATGTACTACATGTTGGAATTATAAATGAATAAGTTTAAATATATGTTATTAGTATTATAGATGTGAATAATGAAGAATACATGATACAATTTTAGCTTCCAGAGCAGTGGTTGGGAACCTAACTAGGACATGAGTCTTGAGTTCGAATCTTGTCTTCTCGCGACGTCAAAAAGTTATTATTAATAAAAATCACTTGAAAATAATTTAATAAAAATCACTTGGAAAACACGGATTTAGACTTGTATGACTTACGGATTGGTGCGAATCGCACGAGTCAAAATATGAATTGTAAGATTCATAATAGGTTCGCTTCCATAGTTACCATCAGATCATTTGAGGAAATTTTGTAATGAATCTTATGAGTTGAATCGTGAAAGATTTCAAAAACTATGATGTTAAGTGCTTGCTTTTCATCCAATTCAGTGCTTCAAACACAGTTATTCGCATTCTTGGTTAAAGTTTAATTGAAATAGATCGAACGGTTCTCTACTGGGATGCACGGATGCACAGGTTTTGATCAGGTGTCCGCATATGACGCACGGGGATGCGGGATGCGGGATGCGCCTACAACGCTGACTCGACGTGTGTCAGACGTAGCACATGCACGTCCCACGTGATTCCCATGGCGGACGCTTATTTCTGGTGTTGGACGCACATTTTGGTGGCTCAAAAATGAATACAGGTGGAGAGTTTCGAACCACATGCCTCACACTCCTTATCCTGACAAAGGAACCATCGAACAACACTCTTTTTTTGATGTTAATTGTATATATTTTGTATTATCCATATTTACATCAGATTTGCATAATATTACATATTATTTATTTTTATTGTACATCAATTTTATCTAGCATACATTTATAATATTTTGTATCTATATTTATATATACGTGTCCGCGTCCTAGTATTTTTATTATTTGGTCGTGTCCGCGTCACCGCGTCCGAATCCGTGCAACCCGGGTTCTCTATCATATCATAGAACTGCGATAAAGTTTTTTTCCCTAGCAAATATGATGAAAATAGATTTGAAGTTGCCAAATAAATCTTAATCTAGTTCCCAAAATGATTTTTCGTTTATCACACAAGGCCTACATATATTAAAGATCCAAGCATATGATCAATCCCCAAGGGCTTGGAGTTATATATCAGGGGTATGTATTTGAGATCCAATCCATTAATATGGCTCTATTAAGGTTAATGGTGTTCTGACTGATAATGAAGAAGAAATTAAGCATGGAATTGTGGATTACTTTCAACAAATTTTTCAAACTAATAACAGAAGACAAGTCAATATGGAAGGAATGCTGTTTAATACTATTTCTGATGAAATGTGCACTTGGTTGTAAAGGGATTTTGATGAAGAAGAATGTTTACTTGCAATCAAATCTTTAGGTAAAAATATAGATCCAGAGCCAGATGGTTTTCCTGTGAGCTTTTACTTACTTTGTTGGGACATTCTAAAAGAAGATTTTATGAAAGTTCTGCAAGATCTACAAGTGAGAAGTTTTCTAGATTGGAGACTCAAGAATACCTTCATAGCTCTTATTCCCAAGAAGGATACAATCGAAGAAATTAAATACCTAAGACCAATTAGTTTGGTACATGGAGCTTATAAGATTCTCTCAAAAATGTTGGCAGAAAGATTCAAGGTGAGTCTTCCATCAGCTATTTCTCAACATCAAACAACTTTCATTAAGAAAAGGCAAATTTTAGATGGAGTTTTAATTGCCAATGAGCTTATTGATTCTAGAACTAGAAGTGCAAAACCTGGTTTGTTATGCAAGGTAGATTTTGAGAAGGCTTTTGACCATGTAAATTGGGACTTTATAGATGAGATTTTGAAGCTTATGGGTTATGGAGATAAGTGGAGGAGTTGGGTGAAATTCTGTGTTGAGTTTGTCAAATTCTCTGTCTTGGTGAATGGTAGTGCTTCTGGATTTTTTACTAGCAAGAAGGGTATCAGACAAGGAGATCCCTTGTCCCCCTTTTTATTCCTTTTGGTGGGTGAAGCTATTTCTTACATGTTAAAACAAGCTCAACTGCAAGGTCTTATTTATGGATTTCAGGTCAATAATGAAGGTATGCTCATTAGTCATCTGCAATTTGCAGATGACACTCTGATTTTTCTAGATGTTGATATTGAACAAGTAAAAACCTTAGATTAATTTTTCTTTCTTTTGAGCTGTTAACTGGTTTGAAGATTAATTTTTCTAAGAGCCAAATCTTTGGAGTAAGTTTTGATGGAGACTTATGTTAGTTATGTGACATTTTGGGATGCTATTCTGGTGTACTTCCCACTATTTATCTTGGTCTTCCTCTTGGAGATAAGTGTAGAGGTGTAGCTAAATGGGACAAGATAGTGGATAGATTCATTGCAAGGCTTGCTGGTTGGAAGAAAAAGCTTCTCAAAAGAGCAGGTAAGCTCACACTAATTAACAATGTTCTAGCTAGCTTACCAGTTTATTATATGAGCTTGTTTGAAATGCCCAGTTCTGTCTATAAAAAATTAGAAACAATTATGAGAAACTTCCTGTGGCATGATAATGTGGGAAGAAATAAATTGCATCTTGTGAAATGGAGGGACGTTTGCAGAAAAAGAAGCATGGAGGTCTATGAGTTAAGAATCTGAAAAAAAATGAATCAAGCTCTTCTTTGCAAATGGTCTTGGAGGTTTGCTACAGAAAAAGATGCCATGTGGAGAAGAATTGTTGCTGAAAAATATGGTGTTGGAGTTGTAAATTGGATGGCTAAGATTCCTACTTGCCCGTATGGCAGATCAGTTTGGAGGGCTATTATGAATCACAATTCTTTCTTTCTTAAACATGTGAGATTTAAAGTTCAGTCTGGTTCTTTGGCTAGATTCTGGGAAGACAATTGGTTGTATGACACTCCCATTAAAGATTGCTATCCTCACCTGTATAATGTCTCAAGATCTAAGAATCTTAAAGTGGCTGAAATTGGTGTGGCTGGAGAAAATGGTGTTCAGTGGAATTTGAGAACTCCAAGAAGATTGTTTGGTGCTGCTGCAATGGAACATGCTATACTTCTCTCTGATCTGGCTTCTTTCACCTTCACTAATGATCTGGAAGATGAACTTCAGTGGAATCTTTGTCCAAGTAAAGTTTTCTCAGTCAAATCCTTGTATGATTTTCTTAATTTGATTGATGCAGATACAACAGATAAAACGGTCTTTTCTTTCATCTGGGGTCAGAAATATCCTCCAAAAATTGGCTTCTTCTTATGGACAATTGCTCACAGAAGATTACCAACAAGAGATTCTTTGCGAAGGAGGGGAATGGATGTTCCAGCTGATGTCTTTTTTGCAGTGAGCCTGAAACTACTTCTCATGTTTTGCTGCATTGTAGTTTTGCAAAAAATATTTGGAGTAAATTTCTGGAAAAATTGAATTGGTATTTTGCAATGCCTGAGCATCCTTCTGAAGCTGTTCATTCTTGGCATTTGAAGCAATCTTCAGCTGCTTTGACTTATCTTTGGAATCTTATCTCTGCGGCAGTTCTTTGGTGCATTTGGCAAGAACGCAATGCAAAAAAATTTACTGACAAAGTCTGCAATGATGTGGCTGTGACCAACAAAGTAATCTACTGCCTCTATTCTTGGTCTTTAGTTATCAAAGACTTTGAGAATTTATCTTCCTCAGATGTCATGGAGAATTGGCATAATGTTTTTTTTTTTCCGATTCCTACTAGTGCTTAGTTCTGGCCTTAGTGTTGGTCTATAGACTGCTTTGTTTTTCTTCCTTCTTTTAGCTAAGCCTGTCCGTGGGCTTTGCTTCTTTGTTTTTCTTTCTCTTCTTGTACTTGGCTTAGGGTGGTATAAATCTTTTATACCCTCCATTTTTTGATCAATACATTTTTTCTTTACGGATCAAAAAAAAAAAAGAATCGGTAGGTATACCTATTTCATTTATACCGCGTGTCCATTTTCTCCTAGTTCCACCTATTTATTTGTAATATCTTCAATTATTGCCATAGATTCAATTATATCAACTCGGCGTAAAACACTCTATTGATTCCTGCAAGTTAATTTGTTTTCAGTAAAATGTACAAAGTTTTATAGGTTAATTAGGAGCCTTGTGGGCTAAATTAACACTAGAAAGATGCTAATTTTCTGGTCATACTGCTTCAATTTGCGTCTGAATGAGCTAATCCCTATGACTCCTTATATATTTTTGAGGCGTTTTCACTTGGTACGTTATTTCCACAATCTAGCTCAGATGTCGGCTAGGAAACATCGCAGGGTCCATGACAACTCGTCAAAATTTTAAAAACAGCTCAAACCAATTAGTGTTCACTCGTACAGTCGTACTGGTGGGTCCATTTGCCATTGACGGGTATCATGAGGGATCTTGTGGCTAGTATATCTCCGGCTGGTGCATTATAAATAATTATTGATCCATAGTTAAGTGCTGAAGACATCAACATCAACATCAGATGAAGAAAGTATCAGCTCTGACAAAGGATCTGGGTACTGGATAGTATTTCTCCAACAAAGCCGTACAATGCCGACTGTCCTGAGTTAGAGCTGAGGAAAGTATCAGCTGCGACAAAGTAACACAAATATCAAACGGGGAATGGTGCATGACAAGAGTTTAAATGGAATAATTTAGCAGAGAAGGACTTTCGAGAGCAGCTGGAGTCATATGTTCCAGTCCCATATACGTACACTTCAATATGTGTCGTGCTGAGTTCTTACACGCATCACACCTCAATGCAGGCATACATGATAAATAGGATTAGAGATTGAATTTAAGTTGTCGACTGAGAAGGATACCACCAAAACAACTAATTAGCATGTCCAATTAAGCAACTGTGTGTGGTTAAAATGCGCTTTTCTAACAGCGTTGGAACTCTGATACTGTTATCGAGTGTCATTCCACAATATAGAAATATAACAAGATTTTACTTTTAAGATCTTGTATAGTCTTTGGGACAACTTTTCTAACAACTTTTTTAGGTTCATAAATTTAAGATCTTTCATTTATTTTTTCTCGACGCAAAAAAATACCGTTAACAAACTCCAGGGGGTAATTAGTCGAGGGTAACTGGATTATTGTACCAAAATACAACTTGAATGAACTTTAGGGATAAAATATGCGGTACGCCGGTACCTCACTATCTTGGGCAAGTAATACGACTAAGCCAGGAATCTAACACCCGGCATCTATAGCTTTTATATGTACGCCATTTTGCCTTTAGAATCGCCGGGTTCCACAGTCTAGTACAGCAGTAATACCCATCTCCTACGGTCATGGTGCGGGCGGGGATCTATTCTCACCGGGGAAGGTTGGATTCCTTGTATTCTAAGGATAGGGTTGGCTAAGACTAGATTTGTTGTTCAGATGACAGGTAGAACTAGCAGTGAGGCTGCTTAGGAGACGCGACCCATTTTACAACATGGCCAAAGGAAGGAAGAAGGAAAAAAAACATGATTCAATGCCCTAATATGTTCACATAGTGTCCAGGTGACATTGAATATCCTGTCAGATTCAGATCCTCTCTTTATTAGAATCTCTAAAATTAGTATCTGTTGGATCATTAATTAGAATGAAAAAATAGCAAATTACAGTAAATATAAACATTAAACATCCCATATGTGCAGGGATTGTCATGATTTGTTACTCTCATTAATTAAATAAGCATGTAACAACATTGATTAGACACTAATACCTTATATTGACTCCTTAATGAGAGAACTATACCCCCATATCAAGTAGTCAGAAATAAAGCAATACTAACCGTTGGATCCAATAAGAACTGAAAACACCGAAATGAAATGGAATGAATACAGATTCCATTCCGTACTCTTATATAAGAAACATTGAGAGTTTCATTCCATTTCCATAATACACAGAGTGAGAAAAAGGAAACTACAGAAATAACCATATTTTCCCTTCCCTTGCTGAACTGTTAAAAGTTCTTTAAAGGGGAAGAGTGGCGAAGAATGGTAGAGAAAACCCAATGCAGATGTCTAATTAGCTCAACAAAAGTATGGGTTTCTTTGGTTTTCCTTGTTTCATTCTCTTGTCTATCCAAGGCTTTTGATTACAAGGATGCTTTGAAAAAGAGTGTTCTGTATTTCGAGTCACAACGATCCGGTCGATTGCCGTATAATCAACGGGTACGCTGGAGAGATCATTCTGGACTTACTGATGGATTGGAACAAGGGGTAAGTAAGCTCATTCCCATTATAAGAATGCTTTGATGTAAATACTAATTTTTTTTTTTTTTTAATTTGATCTGTTTCTTGCTATTTTTGCTGATTATTAGGTTGATTTAGTTGGAGGATATTATGATGCTGGCGATCATGTAAAATTTGGTTTACCCGTGGCTTTCACTGTCACAATGCTTTCATGGAGTGTAATTGAGTATGGTGAACAAATCGCCAACTCCAGTGAATATGAACACGTACTTGAAGCCATCAAATGGGGAACAGATTATTTCATTAAAGCTCATACTTACCCGAACGTATTTTGGGCTGAGGTAATTAAATATACAATTCGTATAATCATCATCATTTTAAGAATAGTTATTACAAGAGTTCTAAATTTTGATTGACGTTTATATACAAGGTTGGAGATGGTGACACCGATCATTATTGTTGGCAACGACCGGAAGATATGACAACATCTAGACAAGCTTATAAAATCGACGAAAATAACCCGGGATCAGATCTTGCTGGAGAGACTGCAGCAGCAATGGCAGCAGCTTCTATCGTCTTTAGGAAGTCTAACCCACATTACTCTCACTTGCTCTTACATCATGCTCAACAAGTAAGTCAATTAAACTGTTAAAAAAAATAATGGATTTTCTGTATTTTATTAGATTGATAATTTTTCATTTATTGTAAATTTGTTTTGTTAATTTTTCACTAACATTGTTGTTTCATCTTTTTTTTTTTTTTTAGTTGTTTGAATTTGGAGACAAGTATAGAGGAGCATATGATAGAAGTGTACAAGTGGTGAAAAGTTACTATCCATCAGTGAGCAGTTATAAAGATGAATTGTTATGGGGTGCTTTGTGGTTGTACAAAGCCACCGACAATATGAATTACTTCAAGTACATAATCAATAATTCTCATGAATTTGGTGGCACTGGATGGGCCATTACTGAATTCAGCTGGGATGTTAAGTACGCTGGTATTCAAATTCTTGCTTCCAAGGTAAAGTTCAAATCTTTTTCCCACAATTTTTTTGATCTCTCTCTGTCTTCTCTTTTACAATTCCAAATCAACAAACTTTTCACTTTAGTCTTTAAACTTTTCAAACCATGGAGGTACACCATTTAGTGAGCCGGCCTAAATCAAGGTTAACAGATCAACAACTGTGTGCTATACATTCTTCTATCTCCGGCTGGATTTTGTTTCCGATATCTACTTTCAGACAGTTAAAACCATTCCTTCAATTTAACTTCAGTTTGTACTATTTAAGTCGTATGAAATGAGACTTTTCAATCACCATCAATTTCTCCCTGAAGCAGCAATTTGTGATGTTGATAGGCCTGGTCCAGAGTTGTTGTTGATGATGTTCTAGCAAAATAAGGAACTATTTTGGCGACATTACATCAGTCTTTATGTCCAAATTAACTAGTTTTAATGTATTCGAATTTTTGATTTTTTTTTTGCTAATAATTTACACTGTTTATTCTATTACAACTCATGCAAGCCCGACAAGGGAACTATCAGTACGTTCTATTTTTAATTAGTGCCAATTTTTTGGCCGAATTCGTGTAGAAAAAGGTTGTCAATTCATTTGCTCGTACAGGAAATTAAACTCTTCAAGTTATTTTTGTTTTACAGTTGTTGATGGATGGAATTCATGAAGATCGTCATACTCAAAACATTCTTGAGCAATATCGTTCCAAAGCCGAGCACTATCTATGCTCGTGTCTTGGTAGAAACAATGACAGCAATGTGGAGGTAACACCAGGGGGGCTTTTATTCATCCGAAAATGGAACAACATGCAATATGTATCGACTTCGGCTTTCCTTCTTACCGTATACTCTGATTATCTTAAAAACGCAACTCAAAAGCTCAACTGCAACGGAGAAATGGTAAAACACCAAGATTTGTTTGCATTTGCAAAATCTCAAGTCGATTACATATTGGGTTCTAATCCAATGGGTATGAGTTACTTAGTCGGGTTTGGACCCAGATACCCTAGAAGAGTGCACCATAGAGCTGCATCCATCGTTGCATATAAAAGAAGCAAAGGGTTCATTGGTTGTACACAAGGGTATGACTATTGGTACAGTAGAAATGAACCAAACCCAAATGAAGTAATCGGGGCTCTTGTCGGTGGACCGGATAGCCACGACAATTTCAACGACCATCGCGGAAATTACATGCAAACTGAAGCATGTACGTATAATACTGCTCCATTGGTTGGAATTTTTGCTAAACTACACCAACTACATGAGGGCAAAAATACATCTCAATATTCATCTTTTGCTTCCTCTTAGGATTATAAGTGTCTAAAATACAAATATATAAATATGTAGATTGAAATTGTACTTTGTTTTCGTATTAGTTTGTTTTCGGTGGCTATACCACCGTTTCAAACATATTCGGAAAATGGGTTATTTGTCCAAATATTTTTAAAACATGGTTCAAATGAACGAGTAAAAATTATTACGGGTAAAATGGACACAAAAAAGAAATAGCAAGGATGAAACTGGATTCATCATGACTTGAACTTAAAAAATAGTAAGGATGAAACTGAATGCATCCAGATGTAAATTAAAAATAAGAAAAAGTATTTAAAAATGGGTAGGATGAAACTTTTTACATCCTGGCTATTTTTACATTTTTATCCATTTAAACAGTATCAAAATATAAATGTCTTTTTCATCCAGGAATTATTGATTTTGGTCTTTTTAACCAATTTTGTGTTTTGTAAATTGAAAAGCTTGGACTTTAAGCTAAAAGAGATGGGAATAATAATTTAAATATTTTATAAGGGATAGGGCCGAAGTAATTTTCATAAAGGAGCAAGTTGCTCGCACTTTTGGAAAGTATGAACTATGAAGTAATATTATGCAATTTTTTGTGCCTTGTAAACGAGTTTCTAGTCTCGACTCTAGAGATGATTCAAGATTTTTGCCGACTGATTGTTGTCATATCTCGTTGGGAATCAAATGAGATGTGATGTTTGATTCAAGGGTCATCAAAATAGCCATTAAAAATCAATTTTGCTCATTTTGTGGGAGAAAAAGTAGAAAGTACAGGCTTTTGTTACATTCTTTCTTTTTCTGTTCAAAATGAAACTATAAGGTCAGTTTCTATGGAATAAACAAACTTGAAGTTTGTTCATTTTGCTCCCATTATGGATTGAACAAATGAAAAATGGATGTTCAAATCAATATGTTTGTTGATTTGAACATCGAGATGGACAACCCAGCGCGCGCCTGTGGTAACGACGAGCGATCTTGCTACGAACGCTGGCGTGTGAAGAAAAAACGTCAGCGTTTGTACAACCAACGCGCGATTTGACTTCAAGCGCCAGTGTGCATATTAGAAACACCAGCGTCTGACCCAAAGGCGCCAACGACTCAATCTGAACGGCTGAAAAATCTTATGATCCAACGACTACATTTTTTGAATTCTATAAATACTCCTCATTTCAACTCTAAACCCACACATTCTACACATTCTTCTCTTCACTCTCAATTCTTGATTGAACATGTCTCGGCCCCGGTTAGTTCGGAGAGATCCATATACTAAAGAAGAAGATGAATCTGTTTGCAGAAACTATGTTTTTTTTATCTACTCAGCTTACTTCGACAAACTATCCATGGGTGAATTTCTGGGCGGTTATTCACGATGGGTTCTGCAGTGACACTCGTAATCTGGGTCGTCGTGCTATATGAGACATAGAAAATCATTTTGGTACAATTAAGAAATAAGTAAGTGAGTTTGTAGCTTTAACCATACAAGTAAATCGATATCGACTGAGAAGTGAAACTGATGCTAAGATGGTAACAAGATCTTTGGCTGAATGGTGAAGATGGAAAAATGTGGCTTTTCCTTTCGAAAAATGTTTTGAAATCCTTAAGGTGTTAAACAGTTTCAACCCCTTCTTTGTAGTTGTTGTTCCACCTAGAACTTCTTCTCCTTAGTGAAGCTAATGTAATGCATTCCGTCGTAATTTAGTGAAGCCAATGTAAAACGCTTAACTTTTAAACATATGTAATTTTATTTAATTAAGTCTATCGTACTTTTAAAACTAAAACTACAAATATAGCAAAATTAAAAATTACAATAATCTCTGTAACATCGCTCATCTCTAGCTCCCCCGTTGTTATTTTCTGGAGCCAATAAGTCAGAAAGTCCTGGGGATAGACCTGGGAAATCCCTAGCCAACATATTATATAAATTTCCAATTGCTGATAGACCTGGGGATAGACCTGGCTGAACAAAATTAGGTTATTGGAAATCACTCTGTGTACTCGGTCCTCCAAGCATATAAGAGGTTTGTTGTTGTGGTGGTGTTGGTGTGCAGCATTCATTTGGGTTGTAGGGCGCATTTGGGTTGTATGGCGAGAATGATGATGAAATACGCCTAGGTTCAAGCCGAAATGCCTGAGGTTGAGATACAGGCACAATTTATGGTGAAGTATTGTGTTGTACATGTGGTGAAGAACTCTGTCATGCTTGTGTTTCTCGCACCACTGTTTCTTCACTTTCGTGCCATGATCTGTTACTCCTTGTGGAATCGGAAGAATGTGACCGCAGCCCATCATCATTTACAGTTGGACTTACTGTTGGATTCAATTCAAACATTGTGACTGTCTGCCATTTTCGTAGTTGTTTCAAGTGCAGCGCCTCTACTTGCCGATTCCGCCAATGCAAATCGTTGAGTTGACTCCGCAACTCTTCGTCACTGGAAGTGACATTGTAGTAAGGATAATCACGGTCCATACTTTGGGAAACAATGAGGATCGTGGTTGGCTCACCTTGTGAAGTAATACTTTGCAGTGCCAACGAATTTCAGGCATATTTGACGAAGATGATGAAGAACTTGCACCCGTCCTGGGATAAGTCATAAAGCTTGGATCTTTTGGAGGTGGTTGGCTAGGAACAATATTTAGATCATGGGACAAGTTTGATAACCCTGGGAAATCAAACCCATAAACTTGCATGTTTTGTATCCCAATCACAGGCTTCGTAATTGACTTGTACAAGTTGACATACTGCGCTTCAGGATATTTGTCAACTCTTTCTCGGACTGCAGGCGGTAGACCAACATAAACAACATTTAATTCTGAAAATCCACCTCTCATGTTATAATAATCCTCAGGCCGATCATGATACCCCGACACATGACCTGGGACTAATGATGGATCATCAACAATATTTGGCGAAGCAAAATCTGCTTCTCGATTTTGAGAAAAATCTACACCTGTGTGAGGCAGCGGTGCCGATTCATTTTTCGATCTCTTTTCTTCTTTATACTATTCGTCGCTCTTCTCACTATGTTGTTCATATTGTATTAGAAATTTTTGATTTAGAAGAGTTTTAGAAGAAGAAAATGGCAGTGGTGTGACTGAAAATGAAATCAGTAGAACGAATTTATAATGTTGAAATTCGACCGTTGGAAACATAGGCGTTAGAGAGTCGACCGTTAGAGACTTTGTGTCTAACGCCCGCGTTGGGTCTTCCAACTCCGCGTTGTTTCTTCCAACGCCAATGGTTGTGTCGTCAAAGCACGCGTTGTTTCTTCCAACGCCAGTGTCTGTCTTCCGAACGCGCGCCTGATGGTCCAATGCCCTACACTTTACCATAGTGGAAAACCCAGTTTGGCCATCCACGTGGCTCAACAAATGTTTGAGTTTGGCCATTGCCATGGGAATTTCCCTAAAGGTATTCATTTTGAATCAAGACCGTGTTGCCAAATCTAACTGAACTTCGATTCACATGCCTTTGTTCTGTGTTTTATATGCAAATTACAACAATCCTCTCTCTCTCACTCACTCCTTCTTCTTCCCTAACAAAACCATCAAAAACAACTCTTCTCTGCTCAGATCTAGGTTTGGACTAGATCTGAGCAGATTTCTTCATTTTTACTTGCTTTCTAGGTTAGATAGTAGATTGGTTTAGTTTTTTATTATGTTTTCTACTTATCTACACCGTTTTGGTGGTTTTATCTACTCTTTTGAGGTTTATCTTCGCTTTAATGGCGATTTTGGGTTACTGGGTTGGGTTCAAAGATCAATAGTGATGCTCTCAAACGACGAAATATCCATCTTTGTTGTCTCCGAATATGAACTCTTCATTGGAATCTACATCATCAACTTATCCAGCAACGAAATCTTCATCGGTGGTCTTTTGACAACGGAAGCTTCATCATTATTTACAAGAGATTTGAGCAAATCACTCCTACTTTGGGACCATTTCTTTCTAAAGAAGAAAAACAAACTAAATGGTTGGAATTTAATTCCGAGAAAAACCATCCTTCTTCCGATTTAATCAGATCTTATTCATACTTTCATTTGTCTTACTCCGGTAATTCTTCTCTTTCTCTTTTCAGATTTCTCGATATTGTACTCTTACGGTATGTTTTTGTTACTTTGTATTCTCTTATTTTCGATCTTAAACTCATTGTAACCTTGAAATCCCATTAATGAAAAGGTTCCTTGTTTATCAAAAAAAAAAAAATGCAAATTACAACACTAGCGAAAAGTGCAAATTACAATGAAGTGACAGAACTAGAAGTATTGGATTAGTTACAAGAATATTTAAATTTCAGAGCATGGAGTGCAGGTGGATTCCTCCAGTCGTGCATCAATCTTAGATAAAAACTTCTGATCAAATCCCAAGTACCATTGCTAGACAACTATTGGAATCCTAATGCATGCATGTATGATAATTTTGATGTTTAGATATGTCGATGAAGTACTTCTGTTGAATAGATACACTGTTCATTTTAGCCCCTTTTTGTAAAATTTTCTCTTTTGTTGACAAATTCCAAATAAACAAAACTGCAACCAACCCAAATATGTATTGAAATTGAAGGCGGATGCGGGAAAAAAAAATCTGGAATGTTAAAAACAAATTCCAAATAAACAAAACTGCAACCAACCCAGATATGTGTTGAACGTTAAGTTAACAAATTCCAAATAAACAAAACTGCAACCAACCCAAATATGTGTTGAACTTGAAGGCAGATGCAGGAAAAAAAAATCTGGAATGTTAAAAACAAATCATTATTATAGAAGCAGGATAACTTAACTACATCCGATAAACATTAAAAGCCCCCAAACATTGTTAAAAAACTAACATAAAAAGATAAACAATAAATCTGATGCATATTGCTCATCACACACCTAAGATGTTTGGAACTCTGATGATTTTCTGAATCCAACAATCAAAACCTACATTAGAACAATAATAATCTTATTAAAACTCAAAGCAAATCAAACTATCACCAAAAGAATCGAACAAAAAATAGCCGGCCATTACCTAGTAGTGCTAAGAGAGAGTGCGACTGAAACCTTGAAAGATGATCACCTTGTATAGGGTTTATATAGTGGAACATTTGAAACGGATGTTCTTGCATGTAATGTTTGAAGTTATTCATAACTGAAGAGGTGATCAATGTATAATTCATAGCTGAAGAGGATAACAAGAGGGGGAGAATATTATTGGAAACAACTCAACTATTGGCTCAGATTGATGCTCTAAATTGATGCTGGTATTAATGGGATTGATAACAGATAGAGAGATCATAATGGATGCGTGAATCTGGATGGTTAGATGGGGCGTTAAACATGGGTTGATTCTTAGCTGCGATTTATCTCTCAAATTTCTGAACTTTGAGAGAAAATGGTAGCCGTGGATCGGACTAAAAAACTCATCCACAACCATTGGATTTTACAGTAACTATTTGTTTTTACAAGATAGATAGATGCCATGATTACAGGCGTGATTGTGTATATAGTATCGAAATATACTTACTAGTCCAGTTAGCAGGGAAAAAAAAAGTACAGTAAAGGTCATGACATGGTCGTGGTCGTGGACATGGTCCTCACTAATTTCTCCAAAATTTTAAGACAAAACTGCAAAATTTATTTGCATTTTCAATTTTGTACCATCATAAATATTAGGGTTATTTAACATTTGGTATCCATGAAATGTCCAAATCTAGCTTTGGTACCCAACATTTGCAATATTAAGGGTTGGTACCTTGACCAGTCAGAGACTGTCAAGTCAAACCATTGACTTAACTGGGTTACCATTTCAGTTACAATATCTTCATAATTACTGTATTAGAGCATCTCCAACGGGATGGAGTTGTCTTCCTCTTTTTAAGGCCACATCGGATTTTTCTGTATTTTGGCAAAAAATTCTCTCCAACGGCAATGTAAAGGGAGACTGTGAAGGTAACGTGGTTGACGGTTTTTATAACATCCTCTACTTCATCCTCTTGTTTCAGAGGTTTGTCTAGAGGATGTGATGAGTGTCATGTCAATAATTTTTTCTAAATTAGTTATTTTGTAGAAATGTAAGCCAACCAAATTTGTACACGTACATAGAGGTCTTAGTTTAAACCCCTGCGGTTGGAGATGATTTTGTGTATCTTCCTTGATTTAAGGAATTTTTGTTTTCACATTGCATTAAAACACCTTCCATGTAGGATCCACACCACATTCCGGTTGGAGATGCTCTTAGACCTATGAATTGTAACAAAGACTAGATAATCCTAATACCCCGTTAGAGACACTACACATGGAAGTATCTGAACGCGGCATCAAAATAAACGGTTCTGATCACATATTTTTAATACACTGCAAACCAAACAAACCTTCGCCATTTATTTTCCAATTGAAATCCCCTTTACATATCGTCGTAAACCATCAGGGGTTAGCCCAATTGGCCAGGAGCCTGACTCTTAAGTAGGAGGTCAGCGGATCGAGTCTCCGCTCACGAGTTTGGAGATCTCATAAAATACTCCTCTTATGTAAATACTTATATCTTTGTTGTGGGAATGGTCCAGGTCTGCTCAGGGGAGTAGGCTCGGTGGCTACGCTGCCAGGGGGTAGGATGGGCCTATGCCTCAAAAGTAGACCAGGAGCCTGACTCTCAAGTAGGAGGTCAGCGGATCGAGTCTCCGCTCACGAGTTTGGAGATCTCATAAAATACTCCTCTTATGTAAATACTTATATCTTTGTTGTGGGAATGGGCCGAGTCTGCTCAGGGGAATAGGCTCGGTGGCTACGCTGCCAGGGGTAGGGCGGGCCTATGTCAAGTTTAAAAAAAATCGTCCTCTTCTACTTCTCTGCAAATCCAACAACAGTTATAAAGCATGCCGGAGTTACAAAATCACATAAACAAGTCCTTTCGATTGATTATGCCAAATAAAGAAAGGAAACGAAATCCTTCGATTTGAATTCTTCAACTTAAATTCCATATTCCCAAAAAAAAAAAATAGGGTTAGAAATTGAGAAATATGACCTAAATTTCTGAACTTTTCAATGTTAAAGATGAATTTTAATCACTGGGTAGCTAAGAATTTGTTGTTTGTAACTGAATCCCGGTTTTTCATTAATTTCTACTTCAAGCATGTTTTGAACGAGAAGTCAAAGGAAGGTCAGTAGGGATGTGAATGGTATATGTGGGTTTTATAGATGGGATCTCCATCTCGACGTGTTCATGGTTCGGCATGATACGAAGAATATGCATATTGCTGTTAAATTCAAGGGCTAATACTATAAATAGGATCAGAGGATTTTTTTGGAGGAGCGAAGAAAAATACCAATAAGTTTCGGTTGGAAGTTTCATCAATAGGGCTGGCAACCGATATTCGTTTCCGAAAATCTGGCATCCTATAGGATTTAATCCGTATCCGATATCGGAATCGGATGTTCTATCGGATTTTTCCTCTTAACGATATCGGAATCGGATTAGGCGGCTCCCGTTAAGTTAATATCCGACATCCGATAGTCTAAGGGTGTACTTTTAATTTCCTACCCCTTGGTATTATCTATAGACTGTCGGGAGAACCTAATACTCTCTACTGAATCCCTATTCTCTAGTCTCTCTATCGACGGCGGTTTAGAAATTGAAAAACCAATCATCTGAAGTACAATACATCGGAGCACTGATCTCTTGTTCCATCTGATCAAGGATTTCAAGGCGACCTTTTTATGCAGGTCCTAAGCACTCACAGACAATACCTAAAGGAACGCCAGCTACATTTACATCCAATTGAATTGCAGTAATTCCATCTCATGAGCCTGCAACTTCGAAGTTCATGTCCACGAGATGCTCTTCCAAACTCTATATAGATCCAAATAATAAAACCCAAAAAGGAGTTGTTTGCAACCACAACAAGTTAAGTCGTGACTTCCATACTTAAAGCATCAGATATATAGTAACGCAAAATTTATTTTAGCAAACCAATTTGAGAATCGAGATATCATATCTCAAGTTCAATGCATATGATCGACGACCTCTAATCACTATAATCAACAAGGAAAACAATGAGAGTATGATTAAGATCGTGAAGACTTCCATTTCTCCTTCCTTCTCTTCCAATTTCTTACTCAATTATTCTATCTTATCTTTGTATGCCTGAATTTGTAGTATGAAATAAGGGCTTGTCTTGTGCCTCTCGGATTTTAACGGATAAAAATCCGATATCCGATAACTTTAACATTAACCTTATCGAATTGGATTTTTAAATATCCGTCGGATGTTATCGGATATCAGATATCCTCTAACCCTTAACCTTAACCTTATTGGTATGGCCAATATCCGGCAGATATTTATCCATTGACAGTCCTATTCATCAAGGAGGCAAAGAAGATGAAAACAACTTAGGGTCAGTATTATGGTTTGGTTTCTCTGAACCATTAGATCTCATGTTCCATGTGAACGGCACCAGATGCTCTTTTTTTTACATGCCACGTGTTAACGGAATTTAAGTCTGTTAAATAATTATCAGCGTTTTTAAAATAAGTCAATTTATCTGATGCATGGTTTAGTCAACGGTTTGGCTTGACGGTCTTTGACTGGTCAAGATACCAATCCTTAATATTTCAAATGTTGGGTACAAAACTAGGTGTTTGACATTTGTTGGGTACCAAACGTTAAATGACCCTAAATATTATTGGTATGAAATCACGGGAAATTAAAAAACAAGATATTAACGTGATTCGGTCAACTCGACCTACATCCACGACGAAATCTCCTAAGATGGTAGTATTATTGATCTCATTAACTCAGAGAAATGATTTATATGTACACGATGATTCCTATTCCTATTTATATATATATATATTTATTTATTTATTTTAAAAATAAATATTTTTTTTTCTTAATAGGAAAGTTATTAATTAAAATAATAATAATTATACAAAACTTTTGGTTGGTAGCCTAGCAACAAGCTGGGATCCAACTCCTCTTTGAATAGCAATGCCTAATCTATAAAAAATAAAACTCCCCAAACCGCAACTAGCATCATTGCTGATAAGACAATTCTTCAGACGCTTGAAGAATCTCAAAGTGTCCTCGCCAAGTTCTCCTAAAGTAGAGAAGGCTAGGACTCCAAGGCCATACCCATGTGAAACGCATTTGTCCAAATATTTAGCACATTTCCGTGAAACAGCACTAGAGATGGCTTTACCAGGGACAAAAGAGCGCACACCTTCACCAGTGAAAGGCGAGACACCTGTAACATCCATACAAACATCTTGACTACTATCCCAATTAAGAACAAGGATATCGGCGGGCTTCAGATCTCTGTCGTCATCTATATATATATATATATATATATATATATATATGTATATTTTAATGCAAAAAAAGGAGATTTATATTAATTTGAAGATAGTTCAGCGTTTGACATAATAAAAAACTTCAAAAAATCAGGAAATTGGTTAAGCCAACAACCAGACACGCCCTCTTTACGGGCGTACTTAGCTAATTCATCCGCACACTTATTTGCTTTTTTATTTGTGTGCATACAACTCCAGTTATCTAAATGTCCTAATAAAACTTGAGTATCTTCCACAATGCCTCTAGCTTCCCAAGGAATAACTGACTCTTTGCCAAGAATGGTTGAAACTAGTGGCTGGTAATCAGTCTCCAACACCATCTTCTTAAATCCAAGAGAAATAGCCCATTTCACGGCTTCCAAGACTGCTACACACTCCAGAAATTCCGATCCTTGAGCATTGCGAACACTCCAGGATCTTGAAGCTAGGTGGGTACCTGAAGAATTCCTTATTATTAGACTGTATCCACCATGTTTAATATAAGGGCAGTAAGAAGCGTCACAATTTATCTTAACAAAATCATCCTTAGGAGGTAGCCACTTAGGAATAAAGAGGGTGAGGAAGATCTGTTAGTGTCCCTGGTAACACTAGCAGAATTTTTTAGGAAATGGTTAATCTGTAAAGTGAGTTTTTGTATGGAAGTATGTTTGCTGCTGAAGACCAGGTCACATCTGCACTTCCATAAGTGCCAGGCAATAATAGCCATATTACTAACCATATTATCACCAGCTTCGAACCAACTAAGAATCCAGTCCTTTAGACTGTGAAACTGTCCTTCATTACATATGTAGCCACCCATATTAAAACAGATGGATCTTGCAAATGGACAATACAAGAGCATGTGTAGACTAGTTTCATATGTGCTTTTGCATCTGCTGCACTTAATATCTTGTTGTCTGAAATTTCTATTCATTCTTTCATGTGAAGGAAGAATATCTCTCACACATTTCCAGATGAAGAGCTTAATTCTTGGGATAGCATTGATTGACCAGATATTCTTCCAATGTGAATTACGAGAATGTTGAGACGTGTTCACTCCTTGATGAAACTTATGGTTATAGAGAGCATAATAGGCAGACTTCACCGCAAACAAACCATTTTTAGTAAGAGTCCGGACGAGCTTATCTTTGCTGCATTTAGGAATTCTCATATTGAGAATCAGAGAAGCAGTGTTGCTATCGAAGAGGTCATTTATGAGATGAGTCTTTCAGCACTTGTTAACAAGATCAATGAGCACAGATACACGAGAAACCTCTTGAGAATTAGTAGTTACAAAAGAAGGAACTTGAATAGCATCCAAACCAACAATCCACTTATCTTTCCAAATTTGAATTTTTTCTCCATTACCTAGAGACCAAAAACTATGTCTTTTTATGAATTTAAACTCAGAACTGATGCTCTTCCAACACCATGTAAAGTCTTTTTTCTTTGAGAAATGAAGGGGATATGAGCTCTTGAAGTATTTAGCTTACATTGAATTTGACCATACTGTATCTTCAATCGTACACAATCTCCAGGCAGTCTTAGCCAAAAGGGCGTGATTAAAACGTTGAAGGTCTCTGAAGTTAAGGCCTCCATCTTTGTATGTTTTGCATATGCTCTTAAAAGAGGTAAGAAAAACCCCTTTTTTTGGAGCTTTATTCCACCAAAACCTCAACTGAATAGAGTTCATCTTCTTGATAGTTTCTTCCGGCAACTTGAAGGAGCTCATCTGATGGAGATGAATTGTATTTAGGACATGTTTAACCATCACAGATATGCCTGCCTGAGATTGCATTTTTCCGTTCCATTTTGATAATCTACGAAGCATATTGTCAATGAGATAATTAAAAGAAACACTCTTTTTCTTACCAAGAAATAATGGAACTCCAAGGTACCTTTCATTTTGATCCATTGGTATTAGTTGAAGAAGATTAATAATATCCTCTCAAGCTCCTTGACTCAAGTTTTTACTGAAAGATATACTTGACTTCTGATAATTAAGTAACTGCCCTGAAGATGAAGAGAATACTTCTAAAATGTGTTGCAGTTGACAAATATTTTCCAAGTTGTCCCGAACAAAGATTAAACAGTCATCCGCGAACAATAGATGGCTTATTTGTGGTGCTCTCCTTGCTATTTTAATTTCCTTGATTTGTTTAGCATGTTCAACAGCTACCATTGCTCGTGAGAAAGCCTCCATAGCTATGATAAATAAGTAAGGTGAGATGGGATCACTGATCAGATTTTTAATTGTTGTTGTAGTAATATAAGATTCGAACTCTAAGATTTGTGAAGACTAAATTTAAAGGTTTAACGAAAATAATAAAAGAAAGCTACTGGGACTAGGATTCCACCGAATTCGTATCATAAGGCTCAATTATTCATTGTCAACAATTATCGTTCAATAAAAATAACATCGACTCTTATTTTGCGAAAGTAGATTCTCAAAATATTAGTTATAAATCGTAAGCATGGGACATCAAACATTTAAGCAAGCATGACCCATCAAATAAAATAATAACTAATTAATTCAAATCATAATTCTATTTTAATTAGTGCAAAATTCATATAGATAATAAAATAAATTTACCAATGTATGAAATTCGGCTTCCTCCGTCGTCCCGGTGTTGGGGTTTAGCTCATTAGGTTGGAAAACGCTCAAAAATATAATTCATAGCTCAAAATGTGTTTTTATTGAAGAAGAGTAATAATATAGTGAATCTGCAACACTGTATTGCCGTTACAGACGTCACCGTTACAAGAAATTGTTGAAAATTCAAAACAAGCGTGCCAAACTGATTGTTACGAGTACTGTTAATAAACGACAGTTCTCTACGACAGTCGATAGGCGTCAAAAGTTCTTCTTCTTCTTCTTCTCTACAGCAATAGAGAAATCTGCTCTGCGACCCTCTGTTCTTCTCCCCAACTCTCGATACCCTCTCTGTAGCTCGACCCCTCCTATTTATATACCACCAGAGTCCCAAAATCTCGATTAAATGTCCCATATCTTGCATTGAAGTCTCGGAGATTTTATTCTCCTTTTCTTTTCTTTCATGCTTGTAGCTGTTAAAATCTCTCTTCATCAAAAATACCGAATCCCCAATGAATATACTTCCCTAACTGCACGTATCTTCCACAATAACTCTGTATAATTTTCTCTTTAATTCTGTGGGATACGAAAATATTTCCTTCCCCTTTTTTCTTCCACACGCGCCTGTTGCTGTCAAGCATTGTATACTCCCTCCAAACACGTTGAGTCATCATCCAAAAGCATAACAGAATGAGGATAGCGCACTCAGGTCATACGTAACTGCCGTAAATAGCTTGGGAAAAATCTAGAAAATATCTCCTACTCTGTTTCATGAAATCACGAGATTCTTTCTCTGCACGCGTATCTTGTAGTGATATTCCAACCAAACATGTTGAATACTCATAACATATTGAGTCAAACTCGAGCCGCCTCATGTATTCCTCCAAAAATATAACCATAACTCCGAGATATCCTCAAGCTCCCTGTTTTGGTTCAAACACAGGAAATCTTCCTTCTTTAGAGGTTATACCAAACATACCTTCCATATTTAGATAGAACAGGGTCAAACCAATCAAAATCCACGATTAAATCTCACTAAAACTCTCCGCAGATCAAATCCAGGAGTATGCAGAAGAGAAGATATTTTCCGTCCAAATTTATGTTCACGACCATGAAGAAGGGGTGCCTCTAGCGAAGTCTGGATTGCCTTTAATACGTGGGTGGAAATAGTATCCAGGGGTGCAAATAGATGTGGGTGCCCCTTAGTAATTAAGGTATCCCTTATCCAAAGTGAAAGTCCGAATAGTGGGAGTCCTCCGGGGTGCAAATAACATTTTTTGCGAGCCAATTCTCCACAAGAGCTTATTCTTCTAAAAACAACTAAAACAAATTTATTAGTGATAAAAAAGAGTCACAGCTAATGTATTTATGAGTGAAAATGCGTCGCACTTTCGTGCTTATCAAATTCCCCACACTTACATTTTGCTAGTCCTCGAGCAAAACAGGAAATTAACCCGCTACACAACTTGTCATATAATAAGATAGAGATAAAGAGATCCGCTACACAGCTGGTCATATTTATTTTTAGACCCACTACACAGTTGATCATATAATGGAAGAAAAAAAATAAGAAAAGACCCGCTACACAGCTGGTCAAATTATGCAATTTTTTTTTTGGTGACGCGCTCCACAGCTGGTCATATAATGAAAAGAGAACAAAAGAAAAGACCCGCTCCACAGCTGGTCATAATTTATTTTTTTCTAGACCCGATCAACAGCTGGTCATAAACTACCTACAAACCTTCAATAGACCCGCTCAACAACTGATCATGATTTGCAATGAAACACCTGAAACACTAAAGTAAAAAGTTAACCACTCCCCCACACTTAAATTTTACATTGTCCTCAATCTAATTGAGTCATCCAACGCAAAACTTAAGATGGAAAATTCATAATGCAAAAAGTAAACGAAAATATAAAAATAAATAAAATAAAAGTACACCTACTGGAATATACAAAAAGGATCCCCATAAACTAACAACCTGAAAATTTGGGGATCAACCCAAAATACAACATTTACAAATGATAGCTTCACGCTTATGTTATAACGATGCGGAGACACTGAAACTATCAAAAACAAAGATTTACCTCGAAACCAGGTTTTTACAACACAGGGAAGTGTGTAAACAACATAATATGGGAATTCTATTGGGACTGGGGAAATATCAATTGGCTCATGCACGGTATCAGAAACAGGGACGTCCTCTGGGTATTTAGATGCAAAGTACTCCAATAATATTTTAGAAGCACACAATTCTAACCCTAAATTAGGTAACTTTTGGAAGTCTAGGGGTCTAGAAACAACCTCTAAGTCTGGTGAAAGATCTTGCGAGATAGATTCTTCTAATAAATTAGACAAATCATCTATACAATCATTCACAGGGTCATCTACAAATTCTGTCTCGACCAGAGAGTCATTACTAGACTGATCATCATCATCATATAATATTTTACATTCCAGAATTCTCAATGTTAGTTCCAAGCTAAGTGGTGTGTGCTTATAATACTTCTCATATATCTCTAGAGGAGATTCTTCACTTACCACATGTGGATCAAAAACTCCATACCGTTGCCTACGCTTATATTCAGCAAGCGTCATCTCAGATGACGTCTCCCCAGAAGAAGTCATCATCCTCAAAATGTCTCTGAAAAGAAATACAAAAATAAACGCATAAAAAGGAAAAAAAATGAAAATATTGTACAAAATTAAAAAATATAAACCTAAAAATTAATCTAAAAACAAATCCCCGTCGGCGGTGCCAAAATGATCAGATTTTTAATTGTTGTTGTAGTAATATAAGATTCGAACTCTAAGATTTGTGAAGACTAAATTTAAAGGTTTAACGAAAATAATAAAAGAGAGCTACTGGGACTAGGATTCCAACGAATTCATATCATAAGGCTCAATTATTCATTCTCAACAATTATCGCGCAATAAAAATAACATTGACTCTTATTTTGCCAAAGTAGATTCTCAAAATATTAGTTATAAATAGTAAGCATGGGACATCAAACATTTAAGCAAGCATGACCCATCAAATAAAATAATAACTAATTAATTCAAATCATAATTCTATTTTAATTAGTGCAAAAGTCATATAGAAAATAAAATAAATTTACCCATGTATGAAATTAGGCTTCCTCCGTCGTCCTAGTGTTGGAGTTTAGCTCATTAGGTTGGAAACACGCTCAAAAATATAATTCATAGCTCAAAAGGTGTTTTTATTGAAGAAGAGTAATAATATAGTGAATCCGCAACGCTGTATTGGCGTTACAGACGTCACCGTTATAAGAAATTGTTGCAAATTCAAAACAAGCGTGCCAAACTGACTGTTACGAGTACTGTTAATAAACGACAGTTCTCTGCGACAGTCTGTAGGCGTCAAATGTTCTTCTTCTTCTTCTTCTTCTTCTTATTCTCTGCAGTAACAGAGAAATCTGCTCTGCGACCCTCTGTTCTTCTCCCCAACTCTCGATACCCTCTCTGTAGCTCGATCCCTCCTATTTATATACCACCAGAGTCCCAAAGTCTCGAGTAAATGTCCCCAAATATTGCATTGAAGTCTCGGAGATTTTATTCTCCTTTTCTTTCCTTTCATGCTTGTAGCTGTTAAAATCTCTCTTCATCAAAAATACCGAATCCCCAATGAATATACTTCCCTAACTGCACGTATCTTCCACAATAACTATGTATAATTCTCTCTTCAATTCTTTGCAGATACGAGAATATTTCCTTCCCCTTTTTTCTTCCACACGCGCCTGTTGCTGTCAAGGATTGTATACTCCCTCCAAACACGTTGAGTCATCATCCAAAAGCATAACAGAATGAGGATAACACACTCAGTTCACACGTAACTGCAGTAAATAGCTTGGGAAAAATATAAAAAATATCTTCTTCTCTGTTTCATGAAATCACGAGATTCTTTCTCTGCACGCGTATCTTGTACTGATATTCCAACCAAACATGCTGAATACTCATAACATATTGAGTCAAACTCGAGTCGCCTCATGTATTCCTCCAAAAATATAACCATAACTCCGAAATATCCTCAAGCTCCCTGTTTTGGTTCAAACACAGGAAATCTTCCTTCTTTGGCGATTCTACCAAACATACCTTCCCTGTTTAGATAGAACAGGGTCAAACCAATCAAATTCCACGATTAAATCTCCCTAAAACATTCCGCAGATTAAATCTAGGAGTACGCAGAAGAGAAGATATTTTCCCGCCAAATTTATGTTCACGACCATGAAGAAAGGGTGCCTCTAGCGAAGTATGGAGTGCCTTTAGTACGTGGGTGGAAATAGTAGCCAGGGGTGCAAATAGATGTGGGTGCCCCTTAGTAATTAAGGTACCCCTTATCCAAAGTGAAGGTCCGAATAGCGGGTGTCCTCCGGGGTGCAAATAACATTTTTTTCGAGACAATTCTCCACAAGAGCTTATTCTTCTAAAAACAACTAAAATAAGTTTATTAGTGATAAAAAGAGTCTCAGCTAATGTACTTATGGGTGAAAATGCGTCGCACTTTCGTTGTTATCAATCACCCTGATGAATTCCTCTTGATGGATGAAAAGAAGTGCAAGGAGCTCCATTAAGTAGAACTGATATTTCTATAGTACTTATGTATTGGTGTATTAGTGAGCACCACTGCTTACTAAAACCCATTTTCTTCATAACTGCCATCAGAAAATCCCAATCAAGCCTGTCAAAGGCTTTCGACATATACAACTTCAATGCGAGATGACTGGTACCTTTTTTCTTGCGCTTCAATGTGTGCATAATATAATGGGACAAAGAAATATTATCAGAGATCAGATGACCTGGAACATAAGCTGACTGAAGTGGCGAAATCACCTTGTTTAGTATTGTCTTCAATATTCTGTCCATTAGCTTTGAGATTATTTTGTAGGACGTATTACACAGAGCAATTGGTCTATAGTCCGATGGAGAAGAAGGAGTTTTAACCTTTGGCACAAGCATGATCCTAATTTTGTTAATGCTCTTACTGATGTAGCCTGAAGAGAAATTTTTTTGAACCATTTGCACAATTTTGCATTTAACTGTCTCCCATTGTGTCTGGTAGAATCCTGGTGGAAATCCATCAGGACCTGGAGCTTTCCATGGTTCCATACTTTTAAGAGTATCGAAAATTTCTTTTTCTGAAGGGATTTCAACTAGACGATCATTATCTTCTTGTGTGATCACTTCTTGAACATTATTGATTAATTCTTCATTGAAAGCTGGATTAGTTGGGGAGATAATACCTTGAAAATGCTCAGTAAGTAGAGAAGAAAGAGTATCTCTATCAGAAACCCATTGACCGTCATTATTTTCCAAGGCATCAATTCTATTTCTCGCTCTTCTCTTGTTTGCATTAACATGGTGAAATTTTGTGTTACAATCGACCTCCTTGAAAAAAGTATCTCTAGACTTATGTAGCCAGAACTCTTTGCGGATATCCTTCCATTTTTCAATTTCTGATTCAACTTGGATGATAGAAGAAGAATTATCGGCAGCAACAGAATTCTGATGGAGAGAGTCCAATTGAGGATGAAGTTTCTTGATGTTTGTATCAATGTTACCAAATACCTCTTTATTCCATAAAGAAAGCTTTTTCCTAGTAAAAATCAGCTTCTGATTAAGTTTGTTAGCAGCCGAGCCTTGTACCTATTTATCCCAAGCTAACTCAACTTGTTCTTTACAAGAAGAATTTTGTAACCAACAAGCAAAAAAATTTCAGTTTCTACTAGAACAAAAGTTGATAGAATACAAACTTAACATAATAGGGGTATGATCAGAACCATAATGGGTAAGATGAGATAATTTAGCGTCAGGAAAAGATAGAAACCATTCATCATTAGTTAGAGCTCTATCTAACCTAGATCTTATTTTACCAGTTCCATGTTTATTATTTGACCACGTAAAGGATTTCCCATTATAACTCATATCAGTAAGACCATCATCATAGATATTTTGGATAACATATTGGGACTTAGAACTAGAGGCGGTTTTCCTAAAATCTCTATCTTCTTCAGTGAAAGTGACATTTAAGTCACCTATCAGTACCCAAGGTATATTCACTTCCTATCCTAATTCTTTAATAAACTCCCATTGAGTTTTTTTCTCAGTTGGTTTACAAGACCCATACACACAAGAGAGAAGCCATTCTGATTTGGAGGGATCATTCTTGACTATGCAATGAAATATATTTTTTGAAGAATTCAAAAGTTCAAAATGGAAACCATCATTCCAAAGAAGAAGGAGACCTCCAGACAAACCTATGGATGGTTCAAAGGCTGAATTAGGAAAGTTTAGAGATTTTGAAAGTCTTATAAATTTATCAGAACAAATCTTGGTTTCTTGTAAAAAGATGATATCAGGATTATGTATTCTATTGAGATTTCTAATGTGATCTCTAGTGTTTTTATCATTAAAACCTTGGAAATTCTAAGAAATAACCTTCATGTTAAAAGAAAAGACGTAACTCAAAGGATGGTTCAAGATCTGAAAAAATAGTTCAGAAAGAGTAAGAGGAAATGCCTGAGCAGTCTCTCCATGGTCATCATTTATGGGCTCAGCTTGCATTGATTCCGGGTTATTGTTATCCAACTCGAACGCTGGATTATCGATCATACTAGTAGAAGTAGCCTTCTCAAGGATTTTTGAAGGATTAACATGAATATTATGTGGGTTCATGTTTGGTTCATCATTTAGGATCGAGTTTCTCATCCTCTTGGAATTCCTTGGGGCATCAGTAGACTCATTTCCTTCAGCAACTATGGTTTCTTCTTCCTCCATTTCTACCAGCATAGAATTAGATAGACCGCGTTCATCATTTCCCTCATGAACTTCATCATTTCTTTCATAAACTTCACTTTCTTCTTGAAGAAAAGCCTGATATTCAGCAGAGTTCAAGTTGTCCAGATATAAGAGATATCCCCAATGAGCATACTTCTCTGGTTGATAATCTAGAACAAAAAACTTATCACAGATTTTCTTTGGCTACAACTCCCAGTAGTAGCGTATCCAAACTTCCTCTCCAGAAATAGTTTTCCACCAGCCTCCCCGATGGAATGGCTTTTTGAGATCCATCTCCATTCTAGATTTCACTGTATTACCATATCTTGGTCTACAATTCTCCGGATTTGTACTGATTTTTCTTCCCATGAAACCAATAGCCTCTTCGACGACTGATTTATTGAGATGTTCAAGTTTAAGGTACTTGAAATGGACAGTAAAGACATGATGAGTAAATTTATAATCTGAGGCCCTAGTGCCAGCAATAAACTTCTTCACATCAAATAAATCTTCACCAATAATCCAAGGACCATTCTCGATGACTTCATCTTTTTCTTCTTCACTGTTTAATCTTACCAACATAAGATTGTGACCCATGACACAAATCTGTTTGTTTCTATATCTTGTCCATAAGGAATTGATTTCTTCATTAATAATTCTCATATCAATCTTGTCCTTAGTTTTCCAAGTAAAGCATATGACCATTCCTCAGATGCAGCATTGATTCGTTCTCTAGGAATCTCCAGAGAAGCATTCCTCAATTGTCTTGATAACTGGTTGATTTTGTTTGGACGACTGTTAGAACTAGAAGCCATTGTAAGTATTAGAGATCTCCACCAATAGAGAGTTTTAGGAATATGGAAAATGATGTGAAGATTGGAATGGTTTCTATGATAAAGAAGGAAGAATAAATACTGCCTTTCTGAGATTTTTTGAAGATCCAAAATCCTTGATATTATACTGAAGATCCAAAATCCTTGATATTATACTGAAGATCTTTGTATTTTCGTAAGCAGGGAAAGAAATTTTTCCTGCTATGAACGTCTTCTGCATGGAAATTATGTGCATTTATGACCCATGAATATTCCCAATTAATCCTATATTGAGTAGGGTTTTTAAGGAGAATATAATTTATATTATGGTATTGATGAAAGTGGTAACGTAAAAGTTGACTCATTTGCATGGAGCTGACATCACGGATATACTACTGCCAAATTATAGAAGGGAATTGATGAGTTTGGAGATCGCAATTTTTGATATTGAGAAAATCTCCCTGATGAACACGAAAATCTTCAGATTTGGATTTGATATTTATTCGTATGACATGAGATGTCACTGTACTACTAGTAAGAATTATCACAACAAGGATGATGTGCACCACTACTTTCCACACTACTGCTTTAGATTCAGAACCAAGCATTCTGAAACTCCACAACTGGATTACCCATAAATGATAAAGATGGAGATATGCACAGAAGAGAGCTACCACTTCATAGAAAGAGCTAGTAAGAGAATAATCACAGTAATAAAAACTATCCTATAAGATACAAAGGATAATTCCACAATATCCAGAAAATTTAGGAGACTGAAAAGCAAAACTTCATTAAATTTCCACAATATCCAGAGAATTTAGGAGACTGAAAAACAAAGTTTCATTAGGTTTCCTATTAATATAAAAAATAAGAAGAAATTTAAGAAGACATGAAAGATTATCAAAAGAATTAAGAGTTTTCAAACCGATTTGAAAGATGAGTTAAAACATGGAATCCCCCGATTCGCAGAGCTTCTCTCTGTTATTAGACGCAAATTTATCTTTGGTTTGATTATCTAAAACTGGAGTCACAACAGGTGATGTTTTCCAACCTTCCTATATATATATATGATTGCAGGATAAACAGTATACCTAGACGATAACAAACTATATTGACTATGTAAACTAAAACTTATCTAACTAGAATACGAGATTCACTGGCTAGATTACGTAATCATGTAAACTTAATCTTGTGATGCTAGCTAACCACTTCCGTATCTATATTATAAAAATAAGTCCCCTTTATGTATGTGGACAATTACAACCATTGATTTTTCCATCCGGCGGCTCGGATCGTTCGATTATATGTTTTATATAAAAATATATGGCCGTCCGTCCGATCGTTAGGTTTCTTGATCTTGTCAGGCTTCCAAAAACTTTAAAATTCCAAACGGGAAAAGACGGGTCCTTAGTTTTCCAAATTTAACTTAGCTAGGTTTCCATGAAAAAAACAAAACGACCCTTAGTTTGTCAAAAAAAAAAAAAAAAACTTATTATCGTTTCCTTAATCCTTCCCAATCGTTGGTTTCCTTAATCATTCCCAATTGTTGTCCCTATATATGACATCGTGGTATTCGACGAGTGTGAAAACAAGCCAGTCAGCTTTTGACAATAGATATCACCCTGCACAAAATATAGTCATAGCTAAAAAAAATTAGCAGAGTTAATAGATACTTATTGTGCTTAATGTGCTTTTACTACCTTGATATCCTCTAAATAGGGGTGTAAATATTACCCGAAAAAACTCAGTCTGCCCGTACCCGCCCAAGCCCGCCTGTACCTGAAATTTCCCAAAGCCTGTTATGGCCCGTTGCGGGCTACCCGGCCTGGCCTGGATTAATTTATTGGGCGGTCTCGGACTTTGCGATTAATTATGATGCCCGGCCTGATACCCGGCCTGGTGCCCGGCCTGAAAGGCTTCTATGTGCTATTAATCATTTAATATCCTCTTAAAAAGACTTAAAAGTTACAATTTTATAATTGTCAATTTTGTGTCAAGAAAAATAAAATATATAATTGTTTTGCTTATAATTAACCTTTTCAAAACATTAATGGTAATATATTTTCTTATTAGAAAGTTTATTGTACTCTAATTAATTATTTATTATAGCCTAAAATTAAAAATTTATCAGTGTAATTTAAATATAAAATAATACTATCACTTTACTTACGATATGTGATGTTGGAAAGGAAAGGATATTGTATTTAATACCGTTCATTTGAAAATTTAAACTTAAAAAAAATAATCAAAATAGTGGCCTGTCCGGCCCGATCTGGCCTGCCCGTATAAAAAGCGGGCTTTGGGCGGTCTTTGGGTAGCAAATTATCTACTTGTACCCGGCCTGTCCGGCCTGAATTTGTTTACGGGCTCACAAATATTAAGCCTGGCCTGCCCGGCCTGTCTTAGTTTTTGGATCGGGCGGCCCGGCCTGCCCGAATTTACACCCCTACGGCATACCTCTAAAAATTTTAGGTGGCCAATTAACGTTAGCATTAGCATTTATAAAACAAACGTTTCTTAACATGTTCTTTTAACTTTGGTTTCGCTGGTCCATTATGTTGTGGTCCATGTGCAAAGCTGCAATGTCCCATGCGTTCGCGTTGCACCATTTTTTTAATGGGTTTGGGAAATGACACCTAAAAATTGCATTATTTTTTTTAAATACACAAAGCGTTATATTACACTTTTATTACAGTAGAACCTCCTAGATTAGCCATTAATTCTAAGCACCGTTAAAATTTAGGTTAATTTTAGGTGTGATGTAACTAAGTATCCTAATATAATTAGATTTTCTATTCTAACTTAATTTTCTAACTAAAAAAGGTTAATCCTAATGCTAAATGTTAATTTCCAAATTTTTTTTTTAGGAAATCCCAACTAATTTGACATGGATAATAAAATATTGGGAACTGTTTAAGTAGTCATGGTCGGGGCTGTAGGCCGCGGTTAATTTGACCCGACTAACAAGACACTGGTACTTGTTCAAGTGGTCCCGGTTAATTTGACCCGACCAACAAAACACTGATAATTATTCAAGTGTCAAGGGCAGGAGCTGTAAGCCCCGGCTAATTTGACCCAACCAACAAAACACCGGGAATTGCTGAAGTGGTCACGGGCGGGGCTGTAGGCTCCGACTAAATTGACCCGACCAACAAAACATTGGTAATTGTTCAAGTACAACCCCGACTAATTCGACACGACTAACAAAACATTGGGAACTACTTCAGTAACCACGATTAATTTGGCACGACCAACAAAACACTAAGACTGCAGGTTCTGGCTAACTTATATGCTCGATCCCCGTGATTCCAACCTAATCACGATGGACAGTGGAATTTTTAATCCATGGTCAGAACCGCAGGCCATGGCTAACAATACATTGGAAATTGCTTTATTGTACCCAGTCGAGGCTATAGTCCCCAGCTAACTGGACCCGGCCAACAAAACACCAGAAACTGCAATAAAACACTTGGACGGCAAGTTCTGGCTAACTTATAGGCTTGATCCTGTGATTTCAACATAATCATAACTAATTATAATGTGGCGACTACGAATGACAATAAATTTTTTAATCCAAGGCGAACCACATGCTCTGACTAATTAGACCCGAACAAAAAAACACTGGGGATGTATGCCCCGACTAATCTATAATCCCAACTTTTGTTAAAGTAAATTAATTCAACTTTTTTTATCAGTATACTAATCGGTTTAAGCAAACAATATTTACTAACCAACTTTTCATATTACAAAGTGATTAAAAGCAAACTAACAAACAAAAAGTAATCGGAGAGGCTGAGCCCGGCCGTAGGCCGGGATAATACCTTATATATATATATATATCTATATATCTATATATAGATATATATATATATATATTATATCCTCTCTCAAGTTGAACTCAGAGAGAATTGCAGCATACAACTCAAACGATCTCTTGATGACAATAAGGTGGAGTAACTAATAACTAACAAATGATATTACTTCTCTCTCCTTCTCCTTCTATCTCTCCTCTCCTTTTCCCTTCTCTCTAAGAAAAAAATTCTAGTCTCCATTAATATATTCTCAGATTTGGTTCTTTTTTGGACCGAATTCGTGACGGTCCGGAAAAGTTTTCGCTTCCAGTCGGTCATGGAGTTTGGTCAATTGATAAGTTCCAAAATTCATGAGCTGTCATATGGGGTGAAAACAGTTTGAAACCAAAAGTATGATATATGGTTTCACTAAACAGTACATGAAATTTTTATTCATATTATCAAAACAGTTAACCAAAAAAAAGTAAGGAATACAAATTATCGACATGAAATCATTTAAATATGACCCACATTTATCTAATTATAATATTCTTTTTACAAACAACAACATCAAGAGAAGAGAATAACATTTTTTCCTTTACAAACCAATCTAGAAGGAAACTACAACAATAAGAAATGACAATATCAATTTTCGCAAACTAAAACAATAGGAAAAAACAATATCCATTTTCATAAACCAATTCAGATATACATGAATATATATATGAACACAAAGTGAACGTACTCACTTTGAACCTCAAAACTCGATGCACCAAGCTCAACAAGCTTATTGTTGTATTTTTCTTTACTACGGGCTCCTAAAAATATTATACAGGAGCTCGAGAAAAAGATGAGGAATTTTTTATGGAGTAAGGTCGATGGTTCGAATGGAGTACATTGGGTGGCATGGACTCAAGTACATAAGCCTTTTGATTACGGAGGACTTGAATTAAACATTTAGAAATGATGAATCTTGCTCTCCTTTCAAAATGGCTATGGCGTTTTTACAAATGAGAATGACAGTTTGTGGGATCAGGTAATTATCTATAAATTAAACCTGAATCCAGCTCGATTTCTGGCACCATCAATCAACCATACGTATGAGTCAAGTTGTTGGATAGTTATCTCAAAATTGTGTGGTATATGCTACGCAAATTATGAACTCTTGATTGGAGATGGTGACGGCTTCTCGTTTTGGTCTGATGCATGGTGTGGTAATATTTGCATTGTTTTATTCACAGAGATTCCCATCCATACCCACGTCATCAACTATAGGTGTTTTTAGTTTTCAAAACTCTTTTTTGTGCTTCAATTGTATTTATAAAAATTAATCGATCCATACTCCGTAGGGGTGTGCAACGGACGGACGGTTGCGGATTAGGGGTCACCCGCAACCAAACCGTCAAAGCTGCGGATTTGAAAAATCAAACCGTGACCGGCCCAATCATCCGCAGATTTTACATCTGCAGATTGTGCGGTCCGGTTGCGGATTAACCGCGGATTAGGGATAAAAAAAAAAGAAAGAGATCTGGGCCTGTCTTTGGCATCGTGGTTTTAGTTGGTAGTCGTTACTACCGTTGCGTAAAGCCTAGTGGAAGCTCATTTAAGGTTTTACTTTACTATTGAATTGAATTGGAAGCCTAGTGAAAGCCCATTTAAGCCTAGTGGAAGCCAATGCTATTGAATTGAGGTCTGGGCCTGTCTTATGTTATAAGGTTTTACTTTACTAACCTACGGTGCGGGTAATCCGCGGTTTTCAATATTCAACCGCACCCAAACCGCTAAAACGTGCGGATTTGATAATCCCACCCGTGTCCGGTCCATACGTTTTGCGGTTTGGATGAAATCCGCAATTTTGCGGACGGATACGGGTCAAATCCGCGGTTCCCGTTTTTATGCTCACCCCTAATACTCCGTTGACATGGAATTTAGAATAAAAAGATTTACCTAAAACTTTTGTGGGCTTCTGTAGGTGCTCTAAGTACACCTATAATGTTGCTTCTTGCTTCCACCTTCTACTAAGTTTAACATCTTTCGAAAATGTTTCTACCTGTGATCTTGAGTGGGGTGTTGCAAGTGTCGTTCATGGCTGTTTATATAACAATATACTAAATGGAAGTGTGTATATATGTGTTCCTTAAACTATGAATGTACTTTTGGGTATATTATAAGGTAGCTCAAGTAGAAATTGTTAGACAAAATGAGTTCAATAAAATAGTTTTTTTTTTGTCTTGGCGTGGTTTGATCTAATGACCTAAGGATCTAAGGATACTAGATCATTTATTGAGTGAATGAAATGGAACTTTTAGTCCAACATTGGGGAAAACTAAAGAGAGCATATAACCATTTTATTATGGATAGCTATATGGGTAGGCATGGGCCGGCAAATAATGCTTGGGTTAATGCTTGTATTGGGCTTGCGCACTTGTGGAACACTTGACTTGGGCTTGTCCGTGTATCAACCAACCAACATCTATTGTTTGCCGAAAATATTTTTAGTGTTTATTTTTGGAAATTGTTTTACAAAGCATTCTTTTGGTATTTGTTTTTGGGAGAATTATTTCTCTGTGTTTAATTGTTTTACAAGAAATAAAAAACTTTCTTTACAAGAAATCCGAAACCCTAGAGTTTTTTCATTTTTGTTTTTGTCAGAAAACCCTAGAGGTTACTTTTCTCCTATAAATACAAAACGTTTTTGACAGTTGAAACTTGCGTCCATAAGCGGATACTATCGAGTTTTTGTTTCCAAATCTTGTTGCTTCGCTTGTTTACTTCCCTTCCAATCCTTGTTGCTAAGTTCAAAGAGTGGGTAGCTTGTGTTATGCTTACTCATTCTTGAATATATTCGCAAACTAATGTGTCAAGGACAACTTGTTGAACTTGTAATTTTTCCCTCGTCAAGTTGTTTGTGATAGAGTTGTTTTGATTTAGTTCTTTATATATTACATTTATACATCTAATGTTGTTATTCATTATTGCAAAATACCAACAGAAACTTGGCATGCATATCCTCCAAGTTTCATATCGTCTGCGAGTTTGTCCCGTAAAAAATAAGAGTTTAATATTTTTCGCTTGGAAAACATATTGTACGTTTTATTTGGTTTTTTATTTTGTGCACCATACACAAAATAAAAGCTAATCATTAGTATTGATAAATGTAAAAAACAAAAAATAATAAAAAAAATAATGTGAATTTGCGTTGAGAATTAATATTTTAACGGATTCTTTCGATCTCTAAAAATGCAAAATCAACGCTATCTCTCATATTATATTTTTGTTGTTTACATTTACAAAAACAACAATATCCATTTTACCTCAATAATTTAGTCTTAAGATGAACAAACTCCACTGAAACCATTGTTAGCTTTTTGTTAGCTACTTGGTCTTTAGCAACAGTCAAGTATATTAGACTCGACGTTTTTCACAAGACTTGTGTTATATCAATGTTCGGTGGGGGTTAGTGATCAGGTGCATGCACTGCTGGGACACGTATCTTTCAACCCGAGGTTCATATTTTGACTCAAAAAGTAGTGATATACATAAGACTTCCAAAGGCTAAGGTGTAGTGATCATTGATCGACACAAAAAGTTGGAATTATCTTCAACCGTTACTAGTGGAAATTCCATCTCATATGGCATTCTTGAGTTGGCACAACCTAATTAGCTGCCATCGTGCCATGTGTAAGCTTGATCCGGACATAAGAAAAGTTCATACTACACTCACCTGCCATTTTTTTCAATTATTGTAAAAGGAAGCAAAATGAATTCTTGCTTTGGCTCTTCTTCTCCAATCTATTACGGGACCTATATGTTATTAAGATGAGATTTATTGGGCCAACGTGATCTTCTTAATATTTTTCTTGAAAAAGGGAACACATTACTGGAAAATGTGGTGCTGTCCAATGTGATCGAGATATGGTAATGAAGGAAATGTGGTGTTGGCCAGTCCACGTTGCCACAAAGATTAAGCAAAGTATTTGACAGAAGTCACAGAACAAAATCCTACACCTTTTCTGTCCTTAGGACGATTACTATGGAGAAAATCAAGCTCACCGGAGATGAAGAGAAAATTTTGACTTGCGTAGATTATGAAATGGAAAATGGGTCATTTATCCAATTTTTTTTAAAACATGGTTCTGATGGACGAGTAAAAATTAGTATGGATGAAATGGACACAAAAAAAATAACAAAAATGAAACTGGATTCATCCTGTCTTAAATCTAAAAAAACGAGGATGAAACTGGATGCATCTTGATGTAAATTAAAAATAAGAAAAAATATTTGAAAATAGGTAGGATAAAACTGTTTACATCCTGGCCATTTTTACATTTTAGTCCATTTAAACATTATCAAATTTTACATGTTTTTTTTATCCAGAAATTATCATTATTGGATTAATTGACCAATTTTTATGATTACCAAAACAATATGAGAACCATTAACCTTTCCTTTTTTCTATTTCTTTGGTGAGTATAAAAACTACCCTTACATACATATATTAATAACCAGGACTTAATCCCTACGGTTAGGGTATTGACATGTTCACTTGTTAGCAAGGCATAAACGACCGGAGTTAGGGGCGGAGCCAGCCCATTGTAAGGGGTTGCACTTACACCCCTGCCCAGCTGACTCCAAAACCTAATTTAGGCCTAATAAAAAAAATTTCTTGCACCCCTAAAAATAATTGTATACCCAAAGTAAATTTTTACACCACTACCTAAAATCTTCGCTCCGTCCCTGGCCGGAGTTCTTGATTTATTTTTGATATGAATCATTTGTCTCTTGTATTGTGACAAAAGATATTTTAGTTTCGAAAACAAAGAAATATAAATAAATCATTTTATTTAATCAACGTAAAAATGAAACAAAAATGGAAGCACGAAAAAGACTACAATTTTGTAGCAAAAATAGATAAATGGTGTCGTATTGCTACGTAATGCGTAACACGATCATTTAGCTGCAGAAGGTTTTATTGCTGCCATAAATCTTCCAAAGCAATTCTCTTAAAGGCCATGTGCCCAGTCGAACCACCATGCTTGAATCGCTAATCTAGATGCCAACTTGAAATTGAAGTATTAATCCGAACACTAAATTAGGGCCTTAAATGAAAATTATAAGAAGCAAATGAGCACTTTGAAAAATTAAAACAAAATACAAGAATGTGTACGCCTTAACTGATAGTATTAGTGAATAAATATATGAAATAGAGCAGTAACTTTAAAATTAGTAAATCAGAATAATATTAGTTAACAATATAGAAGGTTTATAGTTTACTCATTTTTGTGTCGTAACTTTAAACTGAGAACCGCCTTAAGACGTTTCCACACCAATAACCGAGTAAGATTATATCAGCAAAAACGAAAATTTAATTGGTTTCAATTTTAATCACAGATCATTATAAGGAAATGAATGGATAAAATGGTACTTACGTGGAAGATTAAATCCTCCAACATATATTTGCAATTTGCAGACGTCATCTTCATCACTTATAAAGTGTAACCCATTTTAAGCTTCGATAGTTTTCATTCACATTGTCTGTACCCAAAACATATAAACCTAAACATGGATCATCAAATACTACAAATGCCAATCTAATAAACAACATAATAAGCATAAATCTAAAATTACTATTAATAGTACGTGGTAACACAAAAGGTTACGGTTAAACTATAAAACCATACCGAGGTGATTCGAGGATATCCAAACCTCATATCAAATCAAATATAAGTACAACATCATTAGCTAACAAAACTATTCCATCTATATCGATTACTCGAAAAATAATTCATTTGAATACCCAAAATTTCAAAATCCGAATTAGAAATTAACAAAATCTAAAGAATTGATAACTTTAAAAAATATATAAATACAAGAATATTTTGTTTATCTATCACATAGAAACGATTCAGAAAAACCTTGAAACTTGATAGTTTCATGAGAGCTAAATTTATTACAGCGAAGATATGCACTATCATTAAAGTTTTATTGAGGAAGAATATCATGCGTGGATTTATTTATTACAAGGACATATGTGGACTACCACTTAAATAAGCTAACTAAGCCAACACTCTGATTCACGGGCATGATAAAAATCCGTAACGATTATCTGTTGTTAGTACATAAAGTGACATATGTTCCTGATACTTATTAAATTATTATATTTTTTGTATCGTATCCGATTTTATATTAACTAACACGAAATTAAAATTGTCCACTACGTGACACTCATCAGTATCATAAGAGCCACTTACTACTACTACTACTTCTTCTTCCACTACCAACTCCCGACCACCACTTACAAACACCTCACAACCAACATCGCAAATTCATTACTCCATCTGTGTTTTTTTATTTTAGTCCGCTTTGAAAAAGTCAAAATAATAAGAAGGACATAGGATTTTCCTAAACTACCCCTATTAAACGACAAATTGTTATAAATAAAAAAAATAAAAAAGTAATTAATAGAAAAAAAAATTGGTAACTACTTTTAATAGGTGAAATGACGAGGGTACCAAGTACACCACAATATTTTCGATATCAACCTATAAGGCTGATACCTTGCGTGATCTAATATGGACAGAAACTGTTAAGAAGATAACAAACCACAAGTATACACTTGGTATATAGTACAAGTCTGAAACCGAGTCTTAAACTATAAGGATCAATCCAAGTGTTGGATTAATATACAAGTGCGTTTATTTTCAATCATAATGCGGAAAGTTAAAGAAAGTAAAGTAAAAGCACACAACAAAATTTTGTTAACGGGAAAATCGCAAATGCAGGAAAACCCGTAGTCCAGTTTTGAATACTCTCATAATTAAGCCGCCATACAAAGAACACTACCAACTTCATATATTTAAGACCAAGTAAACTATCCTAGTTACCTAGTTTCCTTAGTATCCCTGCGCCTACCGACCTAGTCAGTTCACGCGAATCCTAATCAAGATAGAGTCCACTATCTTAAGTTGCTTCAGCCGCTGTGAAGACTTCAAGCACTCGACTCCTTTGGATCGTCTTCCAAACAGTAAAAGACTAATCAAAATAAATATCATTTTTCAGAGAATCTCTGATATACTCATTTTCAGAGATTCTCTGATATAATCTTTGGTAAAATCACATAGACTATTTACAAATCTCATTTTTCCTGTCTCTACAAGTTACAAAGACTCTCTGATATACTCTCAGAAATTCACTAGGAGTTCTAGATTCTCAGAGAATATCAGGAAGTCACTCAAATAAAAATCAATGAAAGTCTATAGAAATCAATGATCTGTTCCTTGGCCATCAAAAAATTTGGTTTACTCACAAAAACAAATATTCCCAAAATTTCCAAGTCTCCAAAAATATCACCTCTTGCGAAGAGATTTCTACCATGCCTATTTTCCCAAAAAAGTCTCTCCAAATCTTTGAAAACAACAAATAAATGACTTTCAATTTTCCTTCGAATAAGAGGGGTGTTGGAATGACTCTTATGAAATCCTAATTCAATAACATGGAGTTTCACAGAATTTAAATGACTTAAAAAATTCTAACCAATAACAAGAGACATTAGGAGACTCTCCAAAAATCTCTATTGACTTACAGTAGATTTGGAAACTCTCTGGAAGTCATTTCAAATCTCAGTTGACTACCTCCTTGTTATTCAATTAACCAATCGTTCAAAGTTTATCCGAAGCCCACAAGTAACACCATCAACAAATTAATAATAAGGAATGGAACTATATTTTTTAAATAAATTTGTCAGCAATTAATACTTAAACAATAAAGGTTAATTTGGTCATTCCGAAAATTAGAAAACATAAATTAAGCCAAAATTTGTTATTTTTAACTGGAAAACTTATATTACGTGATAGATATATATACCTATATATATACCATCTTAATGATGAGTTTATGAAAGAGAAAGATTTTGAAAAGTAAAGGGTACCAGTACACCACCAACTTTTTCGTTCGGCAACCTGCATGGAAAAAACCTAACAATTGTAATTAGATCTAATTAAAGATCCTTGAACAAAGGTATATGGAGTTTATATTTATTTCTCTTCCACAGTCAGAAAGTCAAGACAATAAATTCTGTGAACCTAATTGTACGGAAGGGTACTTGGACGGTCTCAAAGATCAATATCCAAGATCAATCTAATAGTATCCAAATAAAGACGATCCGATTTATACCAAGTATGAAATTTGTTATCTATCTTTTAAGATACCAATTATACAAGAACGAGTCTCGTAATCCATCACAACTAGTATGGACTTATCTACTAAGTTGATTACGTACTACTTGTGCTATTTCTATTATAAATATAAAACAATATAATGTGAAAAAAGAAAAACATAAGACGCCATAAGTTTTGTTAACGAGGAAAAATGCACCTGCAGAAAAACCCTGGGACCTAGTCAAGATTTGAACACCAAAATGTATTAAGCCGCTACAGACACTAGAATACTGTCATACTTGGGACTGGAATGTAGTTAAGACCGAATTCACTCTCCAAGAAATTCAGCTGCAGTCGTGCTCCTTATGTTTATTGAAACTCGCAAGGGTCTACACAATTGATTCCTTTAGATGACGTCTTTTACATCCTAAGAGTTTCTTCAACCTAAATGAAGACTTTTGATACCAATCTGCCTCTAACAGATAAGCCTATTTGATTTCCCTTTAGATCGAATATATCAAGGCTTGGAAATATGTTTCCAATAGACAAAGCTATAAAACCTCACAAATCCGAAACACTTACACTCAGTTAGCTGAGCCAGGATTATTAACCACATCTCACTTAAACTGATCAACAAAGAAGAGTTTTAGATATCTATCGTGAGGAATCACAAAGCCTGAGACGAAAAGAACTTCAAAAATTTCTAACTATCTCGTTCCTGAATGAGATTCAGGAAAACCTCGATAACAGGAATAACAAAATCAAAATACACGAACTATCAAGGTAATATAGTCGGACCCGGTTTCATGAATCACTAAGTGAAGTCTTCAAGTCGTAAACCTAATTATGTTTCTTAGAGAAAGCCTGAGTTAATATAGGAGCACTCTAGTATACAATTATGACACAGAGTGTCAGGGATTGAAGTTCCAATTTGTTTGAGTCTCTCTATTTATGTACTTTCAAGATTAAGTATTTGTTAGAATTCAAGCTAAGATAACTTGAAATTCAAGTAAACACTTTCTCAGTTTAGATGAAACTCTTGTTAGGACTTCATGTAAGCATGTGAGAAGTTTGTCTTGAGTTACATTGAAGAATATATATTATGGTACCGGGTACCGAAACCATGTATAATGATAGTTCATGGAAATCCTTATGAACTAATAAGCATAATAATGTTTATTTAACACTTAAGACTTAAATCATGATAGTGATCAAAGATGTCTTAGAGGTGTTTATGAGAGTTATATCAATGTCAAACATATTTATGAATATAGTTTATGAGCATTTGTTTAATTCGTAATGGGTAGGTATGTGTAGGGGTACATGTACCTATGAACCAGTTTATGAAATCAAAAACCTAAGGTAAGCGTATCGGGTAGCATACCCTTAAGTTATTCACGAACTCGGGCCCTTGGGGTACGCGTACTAGGTATGTGTACCTCCCCCCATTCACGAATTCAGAATCTCAGAGAACGCGTGTTGGGTATGCATGCCTACCTATGCTCCAGAACTCAGATGTCTAGGGTACACGTACTGGGTATGCATACCTACCATGTGTCCAGATTTCGGTAGTTATGAAAACTCTCTTTTCATGGATTTGAAAAATTCCCAGTCGCCATAGATATAAAATATCATTGGTTGCGCAATTTACAAATGATCCGTTTGAAACAAAAATAGTTGTTGAAAAATAAATTGTTTTGAACTAAGATTACTAAGGATTTATGAACCTCCATTGCTTGAATCATATTTCGAGATGTTTAACAAGACAAACTTGACTCGAAACTTCTTATTTGCAATATTAAATCTACTGGAAGCCATACAACATAGTCTTATATAGATATAATGGTAATATCGTGAGTAAATAGAATGATTCAGTTTCACATACCTCTTTATCGATGAAGTTCTCCATATATCTTTGTTTGATCTTCAATGTTCAATCGTTGAGGGATATTCGGTGATGTCTGATACTCAACTACCATACTTTAATCCTAACCCGAGACTTGACTTTAGTAGACTTAAAATTAAGATATACTTTTCCGCATGCTTTACTTGGCCGAGCAGTGCTCTAACAAGTTTCATTCTTGGGTTCCTCAGATATTTTCACATAAACCAAGCAACCCATATTTGTATTTTTTTAAACAACAAATTAACCTTAGATCAATGATTGTATCTATAATATTTACCCACCCCAAAAATCTAACTAAAGATTAAAGTTTACCAAAAAAATAAAAAATAAAACAGTAAAAGCATACTCATACAATCTTCATCGACGTTATTAGTTCCAAATTCTTGGAATTTGTCTTAGGTGTCAAAAGCCTAGTTTGGTATTGCTGTGAGTTTTATAAAAGTGTTTTTCTGTTGTGTTGTGCTGTACATTGCTGTGCTGTGCTTTAAAATTAAAGTAGTCAGACGTTTGGTAAACTATAATATGTAAAGTGTTGTGGAACCAACAAACTGTAAATTCTGTTTGGTAAATTATCATGTTGAAGTGCTTATGATGTGTCTAATGACGAAAATAGACATGGTTTAAAAATTCTTTTTAAATTACATCTATTAATAATAAAATATTTTTTGTATTTTGAATATTATTTAAATAAAGATAAAAAATAATAATAATTCTTATTCATATTTTAATCATTCAATGTTTTATTTTTATTTTTAATTTTTACCTTTAAATACTATTATTATTATTGTTGTAATATTATTTTATAAAAAAAATTAATAAAATTTGATTAGTGAAATAATTGTACATAAATAAATATTTAAGGGTAGATTTTGAACGCGCAATTGGGGTATATCAAAACTAATTGGGGTATAGAGGAAAAAGACAAAAATTGGATCCAAATATCAAATCAGGGTCACCCCTTATCTAAGTATTTTTTTAAATCCTAATCTACCCCTCACTAATCAGGTTTAGTGGTTAATAATAATTAGTAAAAATCTTAAGTATTTGTTAAATGATTAGTATGTATTTGTATTTGGGTGAGTAAGATGAGAGTAGAAAGATGGAAAAAGAATTTGAGAGAGAATTTTTTTTGGTGAAAGTGGAGGATGATTGTGAAGAGAGAATTGCTGCTAAGAGGTTGAAATTTTGATTTTTTTTTTCTTTGAATCCACCATTGTTGCAGCTGAAATAGCTCGGTGCCAGCATTGTATTCAACCGAAAAACCCATACCTGCATTTGTTGGAAATTTTCATAAATGTTTGCCACTATCCGGGGGGAGGGGCGTAGCCCTTGCCGGCACAGTCAGTTAATTCTCGAGCATGCCGGTACCTATGCTGGCATAGTATGTTGCTTAAATTTCTATGCCGGCACATGATGAAAAGTATCCAAAAAATAATTTTTTTTCACTTGACTACTGGCATTGATAGGTTTATATCGAGCATGCCGGCATTGAATTTATCAATTCCTGCATGATCTTAATCATTTCCGGCGATGTAAAAAAATATATTTCCGGCATGGTCTTCATCATTTCCGGCATGTTCTTCATCACTTCCGGCATGGTCTTCATCACTTCGGGCATGGCCTTCATGATTTCCGACATGTTCTTCATCACTTCCGGCGTGGTCTTCATCACTTCCGGCATGACCTTCATCATTTTCGACGTGGTCTTCATCACTTCTGGCGTGGTCTTCATCACTCATGAATGTGAAAAAAATAAATCCTTTTCAAAGTGAGGAGCCGGCAGAGAAGGAGAAGAGAATTTAAAAGGGAGTGGGGAAAATTTAAAATTTGAAAGGGAATGGGGAACATTTGGGTTTCAAAGCTTTAACCCTAAAAGAGATTAATAAGAAGTGGAAATGGAAATGGGGGATATGATTTTGTTTTTTGATTTTAAGTTTTTTGATTTTTATTTTGAGAGAAGGGTACTTTAGTATTTTTGCCCTCAAAAACACCCCTTAGCAGACACTATTGGTTGGGGGAAGTAATTCATATCCCCCAATTAGTTTTCATATCCCCCAATTGTGGGTTCTAGATTTCGTCTTTTTAATATAATAACAAGGGTAAAATAGAGAATCAATTAATCAAAATTGAGTGGGTCCACAACTTCGGTTTTTGCTGCTTTTAAAAGCTACTCCCGGGTGGTTTTTAAAAGTTGGCCTCAAATAGAAGTGCTTTTAGAGAAAAGCACTTTGAAAAAAGTTTACCTATTTTTCTAAAAAGTTTGTTACAAGTTGGTTACAAAGTGTTTTTGTAGGAAAAAAAGTAATCCCAAACGGGACTAAAGACTAATGCTAAAGTCTCGAACAGGATTTTTACCATTTTATGGAACTTATAGAGAAAGAGAAATACCGGATGATCACCTGGATTTTAGTTTTTAAGGAGTTTGAAACAGTTATCTACTCTGATGCAATGATAAAATGACCAAGTATTTATTTTGAGGTTTCTTAATTCCAAATGGTATCTTGTTATCATCTTATTTTTATTTATTTTTCTTTTTTTAGGACGGTACACGTCTCTTGAACCTTTTTATTTTACTTTTTTTTTTTTTGGTAGTCTGCATGCAAGCAGAAGCTTGCAAGCAGAGAAAACAAAAAGACAATTAAGAACTGCTAGAAGCTAACAGAGGAAGAAAACAGTCAGGGGGTTGAGAAGATGTCCACAAATCTTGGACATTTTGACGAGTTGCAAACTTTGCGAGATCATGAGCCACATTGTTGACTCTTTTTGGAACAAATTGAAACTCAACTGAGTTTAAGGAGGCAGCCTTCTTGTTGATTTCATCAATAAGATGAGAGATTCTCCATGGGACTGAGGTGGTCTTTTTCTGCAAGATCATGACCACCGTTTGACAGTCACCTTCCACGATCTCTTCAAGAGCATTAAGTCTACCAGCCAATTGAATTGCCAGCAGAGAGCCATGGGTTTCAGCAACTAAAGGGAAGGTTGTGTTTATGGGAATAGTACCAGCGCCAACAAATTCTCCATGGTTATTTCTAGCCACTGCAGCGGCAAAGGACTTGTCACCGGAGAGAGCGGCATCCACATTGATCTTAATATGCGTTCCAGGAGGTGGAGACCATACCGGTAACTCAAGTTGCTGCAGAGGAACAAGGGACTGCATACTTCCCAGATCAAGGACTTTTCATTTTTGGAATCCACATTGACTCCCCTAACCGGTGTTACCTTTGTGGAAGTGTCGAAGAAACTGAAGACCAATTGTTGTTACAATGCCAATTAGCTTCTCGTGTTTGGAACTACTTCATCACTGCCAGGGACGGGATTTATGTTATGCCCAATACTACTAGAGAGACTGTTGTGGAGTGGAAAATTTATCCTCTCTCTGTCCAAGGAAATCAACTCTGGAAACGTCTTCCGGCTGCAATTATTTGGGGTCTCTGCAATTCGTGACATCAAAATTGATGCTTTTAATTGGTCAAAAAGCCTCGATTGCTTCAAGGGAACTATCACATTTAATGTAATTTTGGGTTGGGAAAAATTCTTTTTAAACCCACGTTGAGTTAGCTTTTGGTTTTAGGCTATAGTTTTTTTTTCTGAGTTTTAGGCTGTACTTTTTTATGGGTTCCGCTGTTTTCTCTTTTTTTTAGTTTGTAGGGGTTTTATTTTCTTTCTCTGCCTCCATGACTAGTTGCGTTTTTCTGTACTCTTTCATTCTTTTAATGCATCGTTCCTTCTTTACCGAGCAAAAAAAGAAGAAAGAAAAAAGGACTTTCCGGATCAAAAAATCATAATATATAACTGTTTATAAAGTGGGATATGCAAAATTGCCCAAAAATCCCTTGATCGTGACCCATATGTTGAATCCAAATGAATAGTGTCTCCAGCTTCCTATGTTTGAGGATGTCCGTTCGTTCATAATCTCTTTATTGATTTATCTCTTTAGTATTAATTTATCTTTTTAGTGCTCATTACCTTATGTGTGTATGATCATTGTCCGACAAATGAATTGAACTAAAGCAATGTGAACAGAAAATCTATGCTTTATTATTGTATTACTTAATTAAATATAATGATCAAGACTCACTAATTATTATCCATAATGTTGATATATTGTTCTTTTTTCTTGGTCGATTTTGTTCCATTGGATTTTACTGGAAAGGTTTAATGGAAAATTTAATTCAACATGCATGCAGGTCATCCAAAAGGGAGGTATATAATTTCGGTTATTTAGTGGATGCCCACTATTAACTAGCTCATTTGACTAAACCAAATCAACAAAAAGTTTTTGGAATTTGGGTGTCCTTCTAGACCGCGTAAGGTATATTTATAAACACAGTTTTGTTCACTTACGGTAATGCATCAACAAACTATCTTCTTGGAATTTGCGTGTCCTTCTGAACCACATAAGGTATAATTATAAACACCGTTTTATTCACTTACGGTAATGTATCTACTAAATCTTGGCTCTTCGTTGAAATAAAGTGAATAAAACTTGCCTAAATTTTTAGATGTATCTTCATCTTGGCTCTTTGTATTTAACTTACGGTTTTAAGTTTTTCTGGTTTGTTTGCAATGACTTAGACATAGTAGTCATCAAGAGGAGTGTTATAAACCGATGTTTAATTACTTAAATGCCCTTGTCTCTAACTCCTGGGTTACATATGTATGTTGGGGCACCAGGCCCTCGATATGTATAAATAAAGGCTTTACATCATGTATTGTATACACAATAATAGAATTCTCTCTTCTATTTCCCTTCTACTTTGTTTCTCTTCTTTATTTTATAACATCTCAAACATTAGGCAAGTCTTTTTTCACGGAAGAAAGAAAAAACATTAGGCAAAGTTTTTTATTTCTCTTCTTTATTTCATAGCATCTCAAACATTAGGCCTTCGATATGTGTTGTTTAACGGCACACGACACATATCAAGTTATGGTTTGACTCATATGCTCACATCGAACAACTGCTCACATCAAAAATTTATCCGCAAAGATGTGCCAAACGGTTATGGACCGGCAAAATGAGCCCGGACATTATTTGTTGGCATTTTGATGGCAATTTTCCAATGAGCTTGACAGGTAGTATTCTCGATTTTCCTGCTAGATACCAATTGACATAGAGGCCTGTACTGGTGTGCTGATATAATGGTACGCAAAATACCATGTCACTTTTCCGACACACCTAGTATGCCCGGTTATCTTTATCTCAATCAGACACACATACGTTTGCCAAAGGAGAAAACGCGGGTGGTACATACCTATGAATATAGCCACCTAATATCAATCCCTGCAATGGTCCATGGAAATTTTGTTTGTTTACATGTTGCATGAAAATTTTGGCGCTACTGCCCCAAAGATGAGGCACTAGCGGTTCTTGTTCACCGAAGATCTATCAATCCCCACGTCCCATAATATATGTACTCTTGTCGTGACACTGACTTGTGAATAGCCTTTTAGCTCATTCAACTTCTCCATGTGATAACTGAAAACATTGCTGAGAATTGCGATGTTTGACAGAAACAGAGAAGCTGCCGTCTAATACGTGAGGATTAGCCAGTTATAAAGTCCACATCTCGTACCTGCGTGTTTAGATATCCTTAGTTCCTTACTGATCAGTAAATTTGGGAGAAAATTAGGCAGTTTCTAAAAAAAAATTACCTCATAGAAATCTTCTTAAAAAGATTCTTTTGGCTAAAAGTAGAAAACGAATCAGTAAGAAATAGAAGCATAGATATATATACCCAAAGGTTCATTTTGTCCTTGTAAACTAGTAGTAAATTATTACGTACTATTAGCTCAAATAAAACAAACAGTGACATTGACATGGTAGTAAAGACACACAAAATTTATGATTCCTGCAGAGCACATGTATTAATCACGTAAAGCATTTGAGATGCTTCACCACCCTTGATTTTGTCATTTTTCGATTAATGCAGCAAAAGATAAGGGTTATGCACACATCTAACTGTTAAGATCAGTGTTTATATAGTGTATAGGATGATCACTTCCACCTGCTTTCTTCAAGTAGGTCCAAATTTTTAAAACTTTAGTTGGGTATAAAATGGTCCTATAATCTCAACCATTTGGCACCACTGAAAAAAGATGTGGTGACTAACAAAATTTTCTGGTTTCTCACACCTATCATTTCATCAATCATTCCTTCCCCTGCTTCTATCTTAAATACACTTGCAACAATTTCATTCAAACAAAGTATTACAAACTTTTTCGTTCTTCTGTCTTCCTGCCTTTCTGTTAAACATGGTAATTACCCATTGCTAATAATCTCTGTTTTCTTATTAAGATGTAGTAGAACTGTTCATGAATTATGGATGAATTTTCTTTAACGTTATATGTATGTTCATATAATGTTTAACAGGTTTCAGCATTATCCGACGTTGAAGGTGAAGATATTGGAACAGTAGTGGACTTTCGAGGTAGACCTTTCGATAAATCTAGTACGGGTGGATGGCTTGCTGCAGGTCTTATCTTAGGTAAAATGTTCATCATTTCTTACCTACATCCATCTCCCTATAAGTTTCCCCATGAATCTCCTCGACTGGTCTAATATGACGTTTTGTCTTTAGGTTCTGAACTTGCTGAGAGAATTTGCGTTGTTGGAATCTCGATGAATTTAGTGACGTATTTAGTCGGAGATCTGCATATTCCAACAGCGAAATCCGCAACAATTGTTACTAATTTCATGGGCAGTCTCAATCTTCTTGCACTTCTTGCTGGTTTCTTAGCTGATGCAAAGCTTGGCCGGTACTTGACAGTTGCGATATTTTCAACCATAACTGCTGTGGTAAGCATATAAATGTCATTTTGCATTATCTTCCAAGTATTTTCTTTCCAAACTAACATTAAGCGTTTTCGCATTTTTCTGTTAAATCTAGGGAGCAACTTTGCTAACAGTAGCTACAAGCATCCCAAGTATGAGACCACCAGCTTGCGATGAGGTCAGAAGACAACACCACGAATGCATCCAATCTACTGGGAGTCAGTTGGCGTTGTTATACGCTGCCCTATATGTAATTGCATTAGGTGGTGGTGGTATAAAATCGAACGTATCAGGTTTTGGGTCTGATCAATTTGATGTGAGAGATCCTAAAGAAAGAAAGGCTATGTTTTTCTTCTTCAACCGATTCTACTTCTGCATCAGTCTTGGATCTCTCTTTGCAGTGACAGTTTTAGTATATATACAAGATAATGTTGGGAGAGCGTGGGGGTACGGGATATCGGCTGGTGCCATGGCAATCGCCGTACTCGTATTGTTTGGTGGTACACCCGTTTATCGATTAAGGACACCACAAGGAAGTCCACTTACTGTTATTTGGAGAGTGTTTTACTTGGCTTCTAGGAAGAGAAAATTGCCTTACCCTGCTCATCCTAGTCTCTTGAACGAGTATCATACCGCCAAGGTTTCTCATACAGAAAGACTAAGGTTAGTTGCAGCACAAATTTGGCATACGCATAAATAGTCTTTCATTTGATTTTTGATAATATACACTCTAATATCTGTTTTTTGTGATAACTGTAGGTGCCTGGATAAGGCAGCCATCGTAGATGCTAACGATAACGGGCAGCTAGAAAATGGGACATACAACTCATGGGTTGTCTCTACAGTGACACAAGTGGAAGAGGTAAAAATGGTGTTGAAACTCATCCCAATTTGGTCGACATGTATACTCTTCTGGACAGTATATTCTCAAATGACAACTTTATCAGTTGAACAAGCAACTTTCATGAATAGACATATTGGTTCCTTCATTTTCCCATCAGGATCAGTTTCGGTGTTTCTCACTCTAACAATCTTAATTTTCACTTCCCTTAACGAGAAAGTCATTGTCCCAATTGCTAGAAGATTTACTCATACTACTCAAGGAATTACAAGTCTTCAGAGAATTGGAATAGGACTAGTTTTCGCCATCATGGCTATGGTAGCATCTGCAATTGTTGAAAAACAAAGAAGGATTATCGCTGTTCGGGACCAAATTCAGATAAGTGTATTTTGGTTAGTGCCTCAGTACTTTCTAGTTGGAGCTGGAGAAGGGTTCGCTTATGTTGGGCAGCTGGAGTTTTTTATAAGAGAAGCTCCAGAGAGAATGAAATCTATGAGTACAGGGCTATTCCTTACTACAGTGGCAATGGGGTTCTACGTTAGTAGTTTATTAGTGTCTTTGGTGGATAAAATCACCCACAAGGGTTGGATCAGAAGTAATCTAAACAAAGCAAAGTTGGACTACTTTTTCTGGATGCTTGCAGTATTGGGAGTTTTGAACTTTCTGGTATTTCTTGCGTTTGCAATGAAGCATCAATACAAAGTAGAAAAACATTATGATAAAACCATAGAGGGTGATAATGAGAATGAGCTTAAAGATTGGAAAAATAATGGGAGTGTTATAGAAGAGTTTGAGAAGAAAGAAGCTGTTGAAGGTGTGTTTTAGGATTCCGTTTTTGCTTTCTTTATTGATTTCTTTTAAGGGCTATTTCATGTATAACAAGGTTGGGTCGGGTGCCATAGAAGTGTATCTTGTACAAGTAAAAGTTTTTGTCATTTGTACATCCACGCATAAGGTGTTTGATGATCCTTCTTTCTTCTTTTTTTCTTGTTTTCATATTATGTGATATAAAGGAGAGTGAATTGCTTTTAAGGTAAATTGTGTTTAAACTTTTGACTGGTGAATAGACTCTAGTCCAACAATGATTGAGTATTCACTCATGAGTGTTGATGGCTAGAGGTTTCATCATTTTCTCTACTATAAAGTTGCGCTTGTAATTTCGTCTCTTCTATTTAACGATACTTTTTGAAATTCAGTGGCTAAGTGAATGTGACATTGACAAGGTTAAACAAAACAAAAGCAAATGAGTCATGGGTTCTGAGTTTTTAAAATTAAGCGGCTAAGTACTTTCGGTATTGCGACAAAACAATACCGAAAGTTAACCTGCTACTGAAATTCAAATTCGATTTTTTTTTTATATAAATACAGTTTAGATGCTTTTTTGATAACCTAAATGGTTTTGATTCAAATCATTTTGATTATCATAATTTGCATCGCTCGTCGTTACTCAAAACAATTTTTTTGATAACCTAAATCAAAAATAATTCATCATGATTTGTGTGATTTTTGTGATGGAGAAGAAAAGTAAATGGGGATACTAAAAAAAAAAAGATAGGTTTTCAGTTTTTTTTTTTAGGGTAGGGATAATATGGTTATTTCACACCTAAAAAATGACTCCTTAACCAAAATATAATCCCATTTAACTTTGAGTATCCCCTAATTTGTGGAGGTATCCCCCAATTGCGCCTTCGTGGCGATGTGAATGTGACATTAACAAGGTTAAACAAAACAAAAGCAAGTGAGTCATGGGTTTTGAGTTTTTTTTTTTTATTTTTGATTTAACAAAGAAAAGCAATTACAAAAAGTTAACCAACTGGTTATTGTCAAGCCAGAAGCTTGGGCTGAGTTGAGAGTGGCCCTTTTTTTGCCAGGTTACATATGTCCTTAAAGTTTTTGGACTTGAAGTCTTTACAAAATAAACTACTAAAACTAGTTTTTAAGTGCAGGATTTCATCAATCGTGCCGTTTGCCTGCCAACAGGTTGATTTTTCTTTTCCTTGCATAGTCCTAGTGAGCCTTCTGTCACTGCCTACAATATTTATTTTCATGCACTTCAAAAGATCTGTCCACTTCAGTGTTTCCAGAGCTGTTATGTTGTCCCCTTCGTCTCTGGTGTGAGCTCTGATGGAGAAACTTCTTCTTCCAATAGTGGTACCTGTTGGAGTTTGTAAGCATAATCCAATTCATGTGAGTTCAGTGATGGTACATAAGTCGCAAGATAATAAAAGGTCATATAATCATTTTCAACTTCTTGCATTGGCCTCTGCAAAGGTTTTTGAATATTAGTTCCCTGTTTGTGAGCGGCATAATAGTTTAGATGTTCAATGATCTGAGTTCCCATGTACACTGGATTAGGATGTTTTCCTTGAAAATTTGCTTCGCATCGTGTCTTCCAGATAAACCAACTTATTTTAGCGCAAACTTCTGCCCAGCTACCCCATTGTGAAGGACAGTTATTGGCCATAAACCAATTCTCGCACCATTCAGTTGTTGTGTTGCTGTTGATGATTGCTCTATCCAAATTAATGTTGCATCTAGTCCAAACTGCTTTGGTGTAGTCACATTCCATAAACAGGTGTTTACTGGTTTCAGGGTGGGTCTTACAAAAACTTGCAGAGTGGATCAATGTGGTTCATAAAGGAAGATAGGTAAGCATTTAGAGGGAGAAGATTAGATTTCAATTTCCAGGAGAAAAACAGAATCCTAGGAATGGTGTTCATTTTCCATAAATTAACAGCAGTTCTGTCTATAAGCTGGCTTTTTTTATTGACAAGGATGTTATACATATCCTTGAAAGTGAAAATCCCTTGAGGATTATGCATCCATCTGAGAGTATCGGTTTTCGCAGGAGAAATGTTGATAGACAGCACAACTAGCATGACAGATTCAGGAAGGTGATCTAAGAAGAGGGGAATATTCCATTGGTTATTTTCAATCAAATCGCAGACTAAGTTAGGGATATTGTCCCTAGGGCTATGAAGCGGTTCCAAAGGCTCAAGTTGGCCTGGAATCCAGAGATCTTTCCAGATGTTGATGGATCTACCATCCCCAACTTCCCAAATGTAGTGCTTTTGGATAAGTTTGATCCCCTTATGGACACCTTTCCAAGCCCAAAAGGCGCCCGCAACACAGGTGGAGTGAAAATGATTAGAATTAGGATAGTATCTGGATTTCATAGACTTAGCATAAAAGGAGTTTGTTTGGTGAAAAAGTCACCACCCATTCTTAGCTATTAACTCTAGATTCCACTTTCTCATATTTTTCATCCCATTACCACCATTTTTCTTATCTTTGGTCAGGTTGTCCCAGGCTTTTATATAAAAACTTTTCTTCTTTCTATCTTTACCCCACCAATAGTCTCTCATAATACTAGTAGCTCTCTTGATAATTTCCTTAGGAACAATGAAAGAGGACATAGTGTAAACTGGAATGGTTTCAAGCACAGTTTTAGTCATCAAGTTTCTACCTGCTGGAGATAGATTTTTCCTTCCCCAGCCCTTAAGTCTATTTTCCATATTTTCAGAAACATGTTCTAAGGATTTTATCATTGATTTATTAGTAAATAGAGGAGCACTTAGGTATTTATCGTTTATAGAGATTTTCTTGACATGGAGGACGTTAACTATATCTTTGGTGAGGGTACCTGAGACTTTAGGAGAGAAAAAGATGTCGGATTTGTGAAAGTTAATCATTTGGCCAGAAGATTTGCCATAATTTGTCAACAGTTCAAGGAGGTTCTTGCTCTGTCTAATTGTGGCTTTTGAGAAGATTAGACAGTCATCTGCGAAGAGGAGATGACTGATAGAAGGGCTCTTTTTGGAAATTTTATAACCAGATATTTTCCCTAGATTTTCAGCATTAAATAACATCCTAGATAAAGACTCCATACACAATATGAAAAGATAGGGAGATAGAGGATCTCCCTTTCTTAGACCCCTAGTAGGTTTGAAAAATGGGCAAGGGCTACCATTCACCATGATAGCAGAAGTACTGGTGCTAATGCATTGAATTATGAGGTTGTACCAATCTTTGCATAGCCCCATTTTACTAAGAATAGACATTAGCAAACTTCATTCCACTCTATCAAAAGCTTTGGCCATGTCGATCTTAATCCCCATGAAGCCAATCTTTTCTTTCTTTTTCCTCATAGAATGGATGATTTCATGGGCTACAAGGATGTTATCAGAAATCTGACGTTGGTTAACGAAAGCAGATTGGTATGGGGAGATTAAAGCTGGGAGAAAACTCTTCGTTCTGTTAGCAATGACTTTTGATATGATCTTGTAAAGAATGTTACAAAGACTGATGGGTCTATAATCACTAGGGAAAGAAGGATGTTGGATTTTGATGCGTGTCGTAACCAGAACAAATTAATTAATATTTTTCCACCTAATTAACAAGTAATATAGTATAGTCAAGTTCGTTCCCACGAGGAGCAAGAGGTTGTAGTTGTTTAGTTGTCACAAAAAGAGGGGATTGGTTTTAGATTTTAAAAACAAAAGAAAATAAACAAAGCAATTAAAAGTGTATGTTGAAACCAATAAGAGAGATTAGATCAAGGAATCCTTCTTCGTTGCAAAACAATGATTCAAGTTATGTTCTTTTACACTTTTTATTAGTCACAGATTATCACCAACCGTAGGTAAAGCATCTAGCTCAGTGCTAAACCCCTAAATCCCTAGTATCACCGGATACGGAAGTTCTCGACTACCAGATTCTATTCACCAAACCACCTAGTAGTATCTCACTCAAGATGTAATTTAGTTAAAGGCATTAAGATTTATGAATTTATTAGGTTGATATTAGTAGTTAGACTCTTAGCTCAAGGTCTACTTGCTAACGTTGTTTCCACACACAATTGCTCCATGGAATCCCGCCGCAAGGTCTCGTGTTTGCTACTTCTGTAAAGAGTCAAGAAACGATTACTTATCCCCTAACTTTCACTAGATTTAGATAAATTAACAAATAAATTTAGTATGCATCCTAAACGACCTATCAGTCAACCATGAATGTATAAACATTCCTATTAGTAAAAACAAACGATAATCATGTGAAAACTTCAAAGTAGATTTAAAACAAAACTCAAAACATGTCAAGAACTAGGAATTCATCCTCAATCAATAAAATTAGCTACTCATGCTAAGGAGTTCACACAAAGAATAAAGAAAAGAAAAGTGTTGTGTGTGTAAAAGGTGTATAAAGTGTATAGAGAAAAGTAGAGAACTTCTCTATTTATAGGCTTCAATGCTCTCCAAATCTTCCAAGGAATAGAATCCCTTTCCCTTTATAGATCAACTTCCAAGTCCAAGTCTTTCTCAAATCTTCCATCTTCTCTTTCCAAATTCAAGCCAAATTCTTCATCCAATTCCAAGTCTTCACACCCATGAGTCTAGAATACTCTTCACAACATTCTGCCATATTGGGTACCGGAGAAATCCCTTGGTTCCACCGGAATCCGGCCAGAAAGCCACCTGGATTCTGCCTGCCGTTCATTGGTATATTCTCCATCGAAGGAATATTCCGTCATTTTCCGTTAAAGCTAACCGTCAAACTGACGGTCTCTGTTAGTCAGGAAGGTCAAGTTAGAAGGGAGTCAGCGGAGTCTGAATCGTCTAAGTGGTCTTTCTGGGTCCGGATCAGTGAGCTGCTGAACCGAGTCACTGGGTTGACTCATCTGAATAAAATCCCAGACGAGTTCTTTTTGTTTTCTGGCATTTCCAGGCCGAGTTCAGGCCATTCTTCTTTCTCTGTAAAGAGCCTAACATTCATTTATTCCTTCAAGCATTCATTCTTTTGCTAGTGTTAGCAGCAACACTTTCTTGTCATTCAATTTCAAGGCTTCAATTCATCACCATATCTTCCCTTAACAGCCCCACAACGACATAATCATAGCTTGCATCTGAATCTCAGAACATCTTCATGGCAACACATACCACTCTCTTCTCTTGTCTCCATCCCAGAATCCCACAATGCTTCCATCAACAAACTGGTTCTCAAACCACATACCCATAGAAGCGCACGCCTCATTTTCTTCATCTCAATTTCATCCTCTCTGTGTTCAAGACGATTCGACATCAGAAACAACATTTCTTCACTGTATTCTCAAATTAACAGCAACCCAATCTCTTAAATCTGAAGTCTCATCAATTTCATCCTACAATAGACCACCTCTTCTTCTCCATCTCTCAATCGAGAACTGTACCCATATCCATCTCCTAATTCAATCAAACCCATTTCAATCTCCAATTTCTTCTTCTCTGAATCTTGGCAGCAACACCATCGATGTTTTCCTACAAATCTTCCACTTCTCGATCTCAATCTTCCAGCACAACCTCATACCCATTAACTCTTTCTTCTCGGACAATTGTAGCAACGAAATTCCATCATCTTCTTTTCTGCTTAAAACTTGACCAAAACCCACTTTAATTCTCTATCTGATTCTTCTCTGGATCTCAATCTCACGGCAATAACAGCTGCTGGACTGTTCTTTCTCAATTTCATAGAAACTGAAATGTGATGAATGAGCGGAAAGTCGTCTCTCATGTAGGGTTATGAGGTGGGTTGGATTTGGTACACCCCAGGGATAAGATCCACCCCCAGACTGGGTGTCTCATAGTCTTTTGCTGGGTGTTTTTAGCACTTCTGTGGGTTTCCCCTTATCCTTAGATGGGCTGCCACTAGTGCTTGCAGTGAAATGACCTTTTGTCCTTTCTTTTTCAATTTTGGATGATTTCTTCTTCTTTTCTTCCATGTGACTCCAGAGTACCTAATAACTCAAAAACACACGTAATATACATAATTCGCACGAAAAGTAACAAAGAAAGCATAACCAATAGATAGTAAATAAGGTGTATTCTACACCCTATCAGATTTTAGGAATACGAGAGATGAAAGTTTTGTTGATTTATTTTAGCATATGCCCACTAGAGAAGAAAGCAGTGATGGTATTCATAGTGTCCTTATGTATAAGATCCCATTTTTTTTTGAAAAAGCAGGCAGGGAAACCATCCGGTCCAGGACTGGCATTTGGGGACATGCCAAAAAGAGCAGTTCTGACCTCCTCAATGGTTGGGGGGAGCATGAGTTTGACATTGTCAGTGATATTGGTAGGTATTGGATTGACTATGTCCTCATTGATGACAGGGTTGGAAGTAGATAAAAGGTTGGAGAAATGGGATGTAAGGTAAGAGCTTATTAGCTCTCTTCCTTCAATCCATTCATACTTTTCATTAAAGAGGCCAACAATGTTATTTATTCTTTGTCTGATAGAAGCATTTAGATGAATATAGTGATTGTTCTTATCTCCTAAAGCTATGAATTTTTCCTTGCCTTTTATTTTCATCATTTCTTCTTCATAGTTGTAATGTTTGACCAACTCAGACTTAGTTTTTAGGAAGTTTGGATCATTGAGCTTAGCGTTGTCTTTATCTAAATGATCTTTTAGTGTGGAATTTAGATTTTTTATGCTAGTTTGACTGTTACCAAAATTGTTTCTGTCCCAGTGACTTATATCTCTTCTAACCTCAGCTAGTTTTTGGATTAACTTGAAAGCATAAGAACCTGGAGTGTTAAAACTCCAGGCCTCTTGAATAATATCCTTACATCTTTTCTCTTCTAGATATAAACCAAAAAAATTGAAAGGTTTGAAACCTTTACTGATATTTTGGTCAGTATTTAGGACAATAGGAGAGTGGTCAGACCCTATAGGGGGGATGTTTGATCAGAGCATCCCTCTATCTTATCTTTCTTCAATGAGTTTGTCATCCTCTTGCTGATTGGACCAGGTGAAGGGGAAGCCATAAAATCCTAGGTTTATCATTCCTAGGCGGTTAAACATGTCCCTAAATTTTCTGATAGATTTATTAGTAACAATTCCCCCTCTTTTTTCACTAGGATGAAGAATAAGATTTAGATCACCCATTATGAGCCAAGGAACATTAACTATGTTGGACATTTTTTGAACTAGAAGCCAGGATTCCTCTTTCTTTTCATTGTGTAGTGACCCATACATACAGGTGAGGAGCCATTCAGAATTTAGTTTTTGAGACCAAACCAGACAATGAATCTGGTTTTTGTCCTGGTGAATAATTTCTAACTTAATACTATTATCCCAGCATAAAGCAAGACCACCAGCAGCAGAGCCTATAAGAGGGCAGAAAGAATGGTTGAAATATCTGGATTGGTGGAAAACATTTTCCACAAAATCATTTTGGTTTTTTGTTTCAGATAAAAAGATTATGTTGGGGTTTTCCTCAGAAATTATGGTTTTAAGGTTTTTCCTAGTTTCAAGAGTTCCTAGACCTTGACAATTCCAAGATACAATCTTAACAAACTGCCAGAAATAAGAAACTTGTGGATAGACAAAAATAAGGAGAGTTTTTAAGGCATAGTTGCTAACAAGCTTGTAGGAAATGGTAGTCAAAAATAAGGTATTCAAAAATTCATCACAGACACACTTTAAGAGCAATAAGAATATTTTATGCAAATCATGGACAGCATTTAAGGAGTGATGAGGATTTTTGACCTGGTAGAGAGGAGAAAGATTCAATCGATTTAGAAATAGGCTTCTAGGAACAACATAATTTTCTCTTTCCTTTGTCTCCTTTGTCATCCTAGTGTTACCTTTGATCATCTTTCTGGGTTTGGTGATTTTGTTTTTTTGATACTAGAGTTAGGGTTTGGAAAGGATCCTGAGTTGAATGTTGGTATAGTGGGATCAGAGATTTCAGTTTCAATTTCATTACCAGTAGAAACAACACTAGAGCAAGCTTGTTTGATCTTCTTATCGGATGGGCTGGGATTTGGGATTTTTCTTTTTTCAGATAGGTTAGAGTCAAAATTCGATTGAGGGGATTCAATGCGAGAAGAAAAGGTTTCTTTGTTGGTATTTTTCCTGGTCCATTTTCTAATTTTTGGCACCAGAATAGAACTATTATGTTCTTTTTGGGTTTCGTTTATTTGAACTGGTTCAAATCCTGGTGGATAATTTGGTTCGGAAGGTGAATCAGGATTGATTGGTGTAGTTTTTGGGATCGTGATGACTCAGTGTTCAAAAGGGTTATAGTTGTAGTTCTCTATGGAATGTGCTTTGAAGGCTAGATGCGAAGTTTGACCTCTAATTATTTGTTGCTTTTCTTGATCAGGTTGATTGATTTGCAGATTGTTGAGATGGAGCTTGTCCACTGGTAGAGTAAGCTTTAAGTTTTTTGGTGTTTCCTTGATTTGAGCCGGAGCAGTAATTACTTCCTTTGGATCTTCAGACTGAATCGAAGGAGAACCTAAAACTGCAAAGGGATTGCTTCTAAGATGCTGTTTAGCGAGAGATAAAGCTTATAGAGATGGTTCACATAACATTCTTGAGTTGCATAGAGATTTCGGATGGTTATCTCTATCTTGTTTTTCCTGAGCTAATTTTGCAGTTAGCATGTCTCTTCTCCTTTGGTTGCAGCTTTGCTTAGAGTGGTCTAGACTTCTGCAAAACTGGCATAGCTTGAATGGATGAAGGGAGTACGAGAATTCAATCCATGTTTTGACCTCATCCACCATGCAATCAGATCCATAAGGGAGTTTTTTTGTGACTTCTACTTCCACCATAGTTTCTACATTCTTTTCATAGGGGTCTCTGTCATAAGGGTCTTTGAAGAGAATCAAGTTACCAGCTGGTTTTGCTATTCCTTTTAGAGATTTGTAAGTTATGTAGTCAACCAGAACTATCTTCATTGTTATGTTTAGTAAGACTCTTTCAAATTCAGCTTCCATGATTTTGTGAGGACCTTCAAGGGATTTGTATAATTGATAGCATTGAGTCGTTGATGAGCCATGACTTTGGGTAGTTGACAGCCAAGATATCTTGAGCATGGTTAAATTTGAAGTGATAAAAGTTTTTCCTTTTCTGGTAAGGAGATATTGAACTTCTTTCTTTAGATTCTAGTACTTTCTTGCATAGTTTGAAGCTTCAGAGATCGTAACATTTGCATTGTTATGCAGTTTACCAATCGTACTCCATTTGTCATCCTGGATCGGCTTTGGTTTGAGGTCATATTTGTTTAGAATGACCAGAGGCCTTAGGTAATCAGGAATGGTTAAGTTGTTTAGGATGTCTTCTGCCAATTCCTCTACTGATGCATTTGCTGAGGAGGAATCCATTAAAGATGAAACTTGGGTGTTTTTTTAAGAGTTTGTTTCCCAGCTAAACAATAGTAGATACTTATGGTTTTAAAAAAAAAATGTTGTGTTACAGACAGCTGGGTTATTAGTTGTTGGGTTTGTCTTTGTATGAGGGTGGAAGAGATAAAGGAGTTTTGACCATTTATTGAAAACCTGGTGCTTGTTTTTTTGGGTAGAGAGAAAGAAGAGAAGCGACACTATTGTGTTGTTTTGATTGATGAGGTTTCTCTGCTCAGTATGAGCTATGGATATGGTTAAAAAAATTGTGGTATTTGTTCTTTTTGTTTCGTGGTAGTCAGTATGTTCCATTACAGAGTTGCAGGTCAATGTCTTGTGGGTAGGATTTTGTTTTGGGTATTTAATGAAGCCTGGAGAGATAATGGCTTGACATGAAGTGTAAGTACATACCGTGACTCTATGAAGTGTTGGTTTTGGACTGGTGATTTGGGTTTTGGCTATAAGATGTTTTTTAGAATTATTTTTTTTGTGCATCTTGCTTATCGACCACCGGAGGAATGCGACAACAGATTTTGGAGGTTTGTAGAGATGGTTGAAGTTGTTGGTAGTCCGTTGGCCTTTCAGGTCGAAGAAATATGCCGTTCTCTGGAAGTCGATTGCCTGGAAAATCAAAAGATACGACTGTTAGGGAAATCGAGAAATATATTTCTACGCGTAAATTAATTAGCTTGAGATGATTAATTATGCATTCTAGGGAGAGGATTTTAAATGATTTGGGCTATTAGGATTTTGTGTGTAAATCTCTGCAAGTTTATCAAACCACAATAGTATTTGAAACCAGTAATTGAGTAAATTTGCTACTGTAGTCATGAAAAGATCCAAATCACAATACTCCATTCCAATATTCAGCACTTGGGTTCCTGTAGAAGGTATCGACGTAGTAGCTAGACCCGATGGGGTTTTGATTCTAGTGCCATGTCCAACGTTCTTGAGCACTATGGTTGGAGAACATGAGGTTATCGATCTTGATGGAGAGGATGATTTTGTAGTACTACGCAGTAAGAGTAACGGGAGAGTATCGAAGGAGGAGGCCAAGAAGAGGTTATCTTCAAAGCGAATTGATAATCCTGATTTACACCAGTGTAAGAGAAAGAACTAGCAAGGATGATTAAGAGAGCCAGAAGAGGTGGGAAAGCTTGTGGGGGTAGAAAGAGGGGTATTAGGATATTTTAGTTTGTCTTTGAATTTCACTTTCCACTTTTTGTTTTCCATAGGAAATGATGGGGGTTGTAGCTCTTTAAGGTTATTGTTTCTGAGAATAGCTTTTCTAGATTGTTGGAAAAGTTCAATCACTTTGAATGTTTTTACTTTGCGATGAATGATTGTTTTAATTTGATATTGATAGGGTTTTTTCTGTAGTTATTGTTGATGTGATTGAGTTAATATGTTGCTGAGTTGTCGAGGGTTTGAATATGTTTGAGGATGTTTTGGGATATGAGGTATCTAAAATGGATGAAAGTACTAAATTTCCATCACTGTTAAAGCATAATAACTTAAACTAAAACGGTTTCAATTTCATTCTCTCTCGCGCACTTTTCTATCTACACATTCTTTTTTCATATATTTGGAATTGATATTTTAAAGAAATTTTGGTTTTCCGAGTTTATAGGTCCATATGAATGTTTAATCAACCGATTCTGGATAATCTTCTGGTATGCATATACACGTCGGTTGATTCTGGTTTGATTTTTTGTAGTTGAAGAACATCAACACAAAATCGGTCAATCGAACATTCATAACAACCGATTCTGGTTAAATGAAACAAAAAAAAATTTCTTAGGATGCCGTCGTTGATTTGAACATTCATATCGACCAATTTCTTAGTAAGAAAACGTTAATTCATTTTATTGGTTTTAAGGCTATAATTAATCACTGATTCGTAGGATATCGTCGTTGATGTGGGCATTCATATCGACCGATTCATTATTAAGAAAATGTTAATTTGTTTTGTTGGTTTTAAGGCTATAATCACCGATTCTTGTTAACCATTTTTTCAATATGATTTTTGGGCAATAATTAGCATATATCTCAGTCTATATATGTTAATTCCTCGTTTTTTTGTGAACGAAGAACATCAGACCACAATCGGCATACGTGGGCTACTGTATTAGCCCGTTTTGATTTGAAGTTCTTGAAAAAATTCATTTTTTTTTTCATGTCTTGATGGTTAATTTTCGCTACTTAATTAATTTCGTAACTAACAATATTAAACAACTACAAATTATACTGATTGACACTTATTAACAAAGATAGTTGAATGTGATTTTTCATTTTACTTGAGAATGATTTTGTTTTTTCTTTTATGATAGACCCCAAATTGGCTGATAAAGTAAAATGGACCTAAAAAAATATGTGAAACCGAGCTTAGCAAACACTGGGCCTCGTTTAACTCGAAAGAAAATATTCATGATATTATAGGAGTTACCAATCTAGTGGTGGAGATTATTTTGTTGTATATGAATAGGTAATTCCTTAGAAATTTGGTTACTGAAAATGCGGGGGGTCTAACAACCACACTCAACAATTCGTTTGGCAATTTGAGAGGACTTACTCCAATATAATATACTTTCTAGAGAATCAACTAGACATTCATACTTAATCTAGAGTAAAGTATATCAAAGAGTTTAATATCTCTAACTCTTAATTCAATCTGAAAACAGAAATCTGCGAGCCAGGTTGAATATAAAAGGAGTAACTTGAACGGTACCAAAGACCAATGTTCAAATGAAATCAATGTAAATAAACAACCAAAGGTTGGATATTCTAATTGATTGATCTTAATGCACAACCTGTGATATTTCAATTATATAACAAAATATAATGCGGAAGATAAATAACACAGAAACCATAATTTTGTTAACGAGGAAAACCGCAAATGCAGAAAAACCCCGGGACCTAGTCCACTTTGAACACCGCACTGTATTAATCCACTACAGACTCTATCCTACTACCAATTAACTTCGGATTGGACTGTAGTTGAACCCTAATCAATCTCACATTGATTTAAGGTACAGTTCCGTTCCTTACATCTCTGATCCCATTAGGATACTACGCACTTGATTCCCTTAGTTGATCTCACCCACAACGAAGAGTTGCTACGACTCAAAGTCGAAGACTTGATAAACAAACCTGTCTCACACAGAAAAGTCTATAGATTGAATAAATATGTCTCTCACAGATATACCCAAGAGTTTTTGTTCCGTCTTTTGATAAATCAAGGTGAACAGGAACCAATTGATAAATCAGTCTTATATTCCCTAAGAACAACCTAGTATTTTCAATCACGTCAAAATAATCTTAATCGACTAGCGAAATAAGATATTGTGGAATCACAAACGATGAGATGAAGATGTTTGTGATTAGTTTTATCTTGCATATCGGAGAAATTAATCTCGAGTCAATTATTTCAGTTGTACTCAATACGATAGAATCGGGCAAGATCAGTACACGCAACTACACAAAGAATAGTTGGGTCTGGCTTCACAATCCCGATGAAGTCTTTGAAGTCGTTAACCTACAGGGTCTCGAAGAAACCTAAGGTTAAAGGAGAATCGACTCTAGTTTATGCAACTAGTAACACACACGAGGTGTGGGGATTAGGTTTCCCAGTTGTTAGAGTTCTCCTTTATATAATTTTGAAATCGGGGTTTGCAATATAAGTTACCTTGCTAACAACGCATTCAATATTCACCGTTAGATGAAAAACCTGATTCAACCAAGATAATATCTTTCAACTGTTAGATCGAACTTAGCTTGTTACACACAAATGAAATGTACCCTCATTTAGGTTTATGTAACCGTACCCAAACGTGTACACCATGGTGGCTCACAAATAGTTAACCGATGTTAGCCATATGATTACTCTCATATCAACCTTATTCATCTTAACCATAACTAGTTCAAATGACTCAAATGAAACTAGTTAAAGAGTTGTTCAATTACTATATACTCATAGAATTATACAAGAACACAATTGAAGAAAAATCGATTTGATTCACTCGAATCAATTCATGAACATTATAGTCACGGTTTGCAAAGATTGCATTCCTTATTTTATAAATGTTTATGTTCATGTACATAACCGATTTTTGAACTTTAACCTTCAAGTATGCAAACGGGTACGCATACTTGAAATACCCGGACTAAGATTGGGTTTCGCCAGTACGCAATCGGGTACGCGAACTTTCAATCCCAGCAGAAATTCTCGGGCATGAACCTGTACGCCAGTACACAAAAAGGTACGCATACTTAGGTTCCCGGATTTCTCAAACCAACAGGTACGCAAACGGGTGCGCATACTATGGTTCCTGGACATGGATTACATATGTGCAAGAGTGCACAACATGACATATCTAATAATGGTTAAGTATTCTAAACTCTTATTTCAATCATTGAAAGTTTCTTAGTGGATGACAATAGCCGTTTTCACACACTATTAGCATCAAAGAAATTTTCAAGATATTGAAATAATCATAACGAAACATTCCAAGACTACACCAAATGATTGTATCACACAGACCATGTAAGATGTTACTCGGCAATTTTCACATGATATAAGATGAACTTGGTCGAAGATAAAGCTTTCCAATACATATTTCAAGAAATATGTAAGCGATATAAACTCAGCTCGAAATCTCAAATGTGCATATAGAAAACTATATCGTAATACGACTTATGTCTCAATATAGGAGATGGAGTAGAAATAGACTTTCCAAGTGATAGATGAGTTTCAGTCTCCACATACCTTTTGTCGATGAAGTTCCACAAGCCCCTCTTAGTAGTTCTTCTTCTTCAAATGATGAACTTCGTGAAGTCTAAGCTCAACTACACAATCTATGTCCTAGTCCGAGACATCTATAAATAGGATAGAAATCAAGACTTATAGTTTTGATCACTAACATTGATAAACATGCTTGAGATAGAAACATATGCGAGTTCGACCGAGCAGTGCTCTAACAATCTCCCCCTTTGTCAATTTTGGTGACAAAACTATCAATACATATGGATTACAAAATAATTAAAAGTTTTAGATTCTGATCCAAATGCTTGATCTCCTTGACATCTCCAAAACCCTTACCCAAACCCATTTCCAATATCCATACCCGTCTCCTTCGCCAGCCGTCAGATTGGATCACATCTGAATCCAATGGTCGCAGCATCGCCAGTACATCAAAGTTTGATGTTCCTGTCTAACACTTTAGCACCTAACTCCATCTCAGACCGTCAGTTTTGATGTATCTCAGATCTAACGGTTGCTCCACTCCCATTTCCATCTCGACGTTGGATAATTCTCTCATTTTTTCATCCATCGTCTTTCACCATCTGATCATCAAAATACGATGGGTTCGCTCAATACTCTAGAACCCTAACCTATTTACCCTAAATCAAACATCCCCTAAAAGAAACTCTATCGAGTTCTCTTCCTTCTTCTTCCCCTCTTCTTCACAGCGACCATCACCACCACCATGTCTGCCACCAACTCCGCTCAACCACCTCCATCACTGTACCCCATCAATCAGCCACCCCCGCCATCACTAAAGGACACCACCATGATACCCTCTAGCTCCTTCTCTCTCAACCCTTTTATCTTTTCAAAAACAGTGAACCTAGAAACTAGGTTTGAGAGAAACGGAGTTAGTGAAATCAAACCACCAATTACGGAAGATGAGAAGCAATAGAAGAATGGGTCGAGACCATTGATTGATTTCAGAGATTAGGTAAAGGTCAATTTCGGATTTTTTGTGTAACCCTAAATTTTATATTTTGGGGATTTTTGGATATTTGGTTTGCATGTATAAATAAGGTTCTTGGGTGTTGTTTTTGGGCATGCCTGGATTAGCCAGAGCACCACCTTAGAGGCCTGGACTAGCCAGTGCTCTCTACTGTTACTTCTTGTTTAATTTCAAGTTCAGTAATTTCAATTGTATTTGTTCACCATGTCTAGTATGTTCTAATTACTCTTGCTAGGGTGTAGATGAAACCCTTAGTCATATGTTGAGAAAATTTCTGTTCAATTTAATGTTCTTATGATGTTCACTGTTGTAGGATGATTACTAGCTAAAGCATTCAAATGCACTTGTGATAAGTTGTACTGTGAGAAGACAGTTCATGCTAGGAGTGAATTAGATAACATAGCTATAATTATTATCCATTTTATCCTGTTAGGGATGATAGTTAGCTAAATTGATCAAATGAACCTTTGATAGGCTGTACTGTAAGAAGACAGTTTATGCTAGGGGTGAGTTAGTGAGAATGGTTGGCATATTATCCATTTTATCCTTCCCTGGAAAGGAACAAGAACATAAGTTGAATAGGTATTGCCTTAGCTTAGGATTATTAGGTGGATTCAAATGCCCTAGTGCTTTTAGTCACTGTCACTAGAAATAGTTAGGAAACTTAGAAATCAGTAGAAAGATTTAGAAAACAACACCAGCTCCCTCCTTGTCCCTGTGGACTTCCCCTTATTTGCTCACTCACTACTTTAGATCCTGTATACTTGCAGGTTTAGGTTAAAACATAGTTTTAGGACTTATTCCTTTTGCTATCAAGTTTTTGGCGCCGTTGCCGGGGACTGGTGCTGTGTAGTTGAAAAGAAAAAAAAAATAGTGTACCTGTCTTAGTGTAACTTAGCCTGTTGTAGCTGTAACTTAGTGTTTTGCTGTTGTAACTTAGTATAACTATATTAGTGTAATAGTTTTAGTATAACTTAGCTATATTAGTATAACTGCATCTGTAACTTAGTGTAGCTCTTAGTGTAACTTAGCTTTAGCTGTAACTGTAGTTCTGCATCTCCTGCATCCATATCTGCATCATTTAGCATCTGCATCTTAGCTGTAAGCATTGCATCCATTGCATCCATATCTGCATACCTGCATCATATCTAGTTTGCATATTGTCATCATAACTTGCATCTGTCACTTGCATATCATTGCATGCCTGCATCTTCTCCATATCTGCATCTTGCATTTGCATCTGTGTTTGCATCCTTGCTCTTCAGATTTGCTCATTGCCTGTATCTTTGCCATGCCCTGTAAGCATGATGCTCTGCAGCCTTGCTTCATCTGCAGCATTTCCCTGTGGCCTAGCACCTATAGCATTGCCTTGTCTGAAACTTGCTGCCTGAGCATACTTGTTATTTTCTTGCTGTGCTGCTTGACCTTTTTCCTCATTGCTTCTTGGCCTCACCCATTTGCTTCAAAGAGACTGATCTTCTCTTTTGAGCCAACAGGTGCTGCTACAGCCAGCCTCTGGTGCTGATGCTGTTTTCTGTGTTGCTGCTGCTGCTGTCTTGCTGCCTCCTACTACTGCTGCTTCTTCTTCTTGTTGCTGTTGCTGATGAGCCTCTGGTGCTCTTGCTGAAGTTGTTGTTGCTGTGAACCAAGCCCAACTGGGCTGTGCAACTAAAACAGAACAGCTGGGCTGTGCTACAAGAGTAAGCCTGAACTGTGGGCTTGACCCAAACAAAAGTTGACAACCATTTTCAAACCCAGTTGCACTTCTTTTTGGGCTGTGTAAATTCTAAAAGTGATTATGGGCTTATGAATTGGACTGTGGACTTAGTTACATTTTGGGCCTCAAACTGAAATTTGTTTAAACTGTGGGCTCCAACCATTCGTGGGCTTAGACTCAACTGAACTTTAGACCCCTACATTGTGAGCTTAGACCCAGACCAAAAATTTGAAAAACGTTTTAAAGTTTTAAAACCCAGCTGGGCCTCGCATTCCAGTTAACTGCTAGCCCAAAAACCCAACTGTTTCTGAACTCTGGGCTTGTTTCTGAACTGTGGGCCTGAACCAAACTTCGAGTGGGCCAAACTTTCAAAATTCCAAAAAACCAACGGTGAGATTTACTCACCAACAGTGGGCCTAAGAATCAAAGTTTTTAAAACAAATTTGGGCTCCAAAAACAACCCATCTGGGCTTCAGAGTAAGCTTTGCCCCCAAACGGTTGGGCTCTTTTATTCAAAACCTTTTGCTGGGCTCAATTCAAACTGATTCGTTGGGCTTCACTTCACACTCAGCTAGGCTTCATTTTGCACAGCAGTTGTGGGCTGTTTTCAAATATCTAGTGGGTTGTGCATTCTTCCACCAATGTGGGCTTGCTCCCGATTTTAAAACCAATTTTTTCTTTTCAAAACCCATTAAAAACCAAATGATTCCCTAAAAACCAAAAGTTTCCCATAAAAACCAAATGATTCCCACAAAATCAAATGTACGGTAGAATTTTCTTGTATATACTCCAGTAGATAAATTTTTTAAATCCTATGCTTCTTTTGTACATATTTTGCTAATCCAATATAATCTCGACTGAAATATGTTGGATTTTGCCTTGAATAACGGAGTTCGGTTCTTTCGTCAAATCGGGTATTCTCTTTCCTTTTTCTCTACTCAGCATGATCCTCTTGTATGTTGTAGTGTAATTTTGTTCATCTTTTGAAACATTGAGGACAATGTTTAGTTTAGGTTTTGGGGTATAAAGTAGATATCCTGATAACATGCTATAATCGAAAAATAGAACTCCTTCCTTTTTGAAAAAAAAAAAATCAAAAAATCAAAATAAAAAATATAAAATTGAAAAAAACATAAAAATGGAGCTCATTTATCTTGAAATGTTGACTCTTGTGCATGTATGTAAACATAAGGATTCTTAGTCTAGATATTTAGGCACCCTGATTCTAGCACAATTCACATGTAATAAGAAACTTGCACACGCACAATCTACCAATACATGTATAGCCTCGATCTTCAAGGTGTTTGATAGGAAGTTAGATTGCCAATCACTTTAGAATACTGAATGAAACTTGACTAGCTTGTTCTTTGGTTGGCTGGGATAGAAGTTGGAGGATACGTTAAGAAAAGCAACCATAGAATTTGACCGGATGCATTCGATAAGGGCCACCTCTTGCTAAGAGTCATGTAATTATGTTTTTCTTTTTGTTCATGTATCAAAAGTGTCACTATGTTGTAAAGATCAAAGTTATTTCTTCAAAAAAAAAAAAATCGGAAAAATTCAGAAAAATAAAAAAAATATTAAAAAAAAATAAAAAAAATATCAAGTATTTATTTATTCCATGTTTTGTCATGTTAAAGACAATAGTTCTCTCTTGTTCCAAAAATAAAAGAGAGTAATCAATGTAAATAAGATTCATGTAAAGAGTCATCTTTTTGTTGTAAATAGTCTTGTAATAAGCAAGGAGGGTGCAGTCATCGATGTATAACGCGGGTAAACTGAAATATCACCAACTCATTGGGTGAACATTCACAATTCTCGTAAAGCCAGACAACTAGCTTGGCTTAGAATTCGGTTCTTAGCCTAAAAACTATCTCTTGGTGATTAGTAGTCATAACTTCAGGTCATTCTAGAAACATGTGTAGATACACTTTACACTCTTGTCACATGTCTTTATTTGTTATCAATGCTAGGACTGTGCCTTTGATAGCTAGATTGACATATCCATTTTGCTGTGAGCTTAAACTGTCTTGCACATGTCATATTTCATGGAATCTGAGCTTATATTTTGTCCTAGAACTTTGTAGGTACGTTCTAAGCAAACCTTCACGAGACTTCAACTCGTCCACTAGGGACACTTAGTGGTTTAAAAGGCTTAGTGCATACGCTAAATGCATTCGAGAGACCAAGGACAGTGGTATAGGTAGGATTTCCTTAGTTTTGTTTTACTTGAGGACAAGTAAAATTCAGGTTTGGGGGTATTTGATGAGTGCTAAAAAGTGCATATTTCTATATATTTTTCTTGGCATTTAACTCATCTTTTGTGCATTAATTCTACATTTTATCCCATATTCTGTATTTTCATTGTTTTCAAGAATAAATATTTTTATTAATTAATTTTGCATTTTTAGGTTGTAAATAAAGTTTGGATGAATTACGGAGCGAAAAGAGCAGAAAAGTAGTGAAAAGTCGGGAGGAATTACGCAAGGAAGCCGCGAGGAATGTTGTGCACAAGACCAAAAGGCTAGAAATGGGCTTAACAAGGAAGAATTGTTCTTAAATAAGATATGGGCTTGGCATACCCAAGGTCCAAAACCCTTACCCAAACCCATTTCCAATATCCATACCCGTCTCCTTCGCCAGCCGTCAGATTGGATCACATCTGAATCCAATGGTCGCAGCATCGCCAGTACATCAAAGTTTGATGTTCCTGTCTAACACTTTAGCACCTAACTCCATCTCAGACCGTCAGTTTTGATGTATCTCAGATCCAACGGTTGCTCCACTCCCATTTCCATCTCGCCGTTGGATAATTCTCTCATCTTTTCATCCATCGTCTTTCACCATCTGATCATCAAAATACGATGGGTCCGCTCAATACTCTAGAACCCTAACCTATTTACCCTAAATCAAACATCCCCTAAAAGAAACTCTATCGAGTTATCTTCCTTCTTCTTCCCCTCTTCTTCACAGCGACCATCACCACCACCATGTCCGCCACCAACTCCGCTCAACCACCTCCATCACTGTACCCCATAAATCAGCCACCCCCGCCATCACTAAAGGAAACCACCATGATACCCTCTAGCTCATTCTCTCTCAACCCTTTTATCTTTTCAAAAACAGTGAACCTAGAAACGGAGTTAGTGAAATCAAACCACCAATTACGGAAGAGGAGAAGCAATAGAAGAATGGGTCGAGACCATTGATTGATTTCAGAGATTAGGTAAAGGTCAATTTCGGATTTTTTGTGTAACCCTAAATTTTATATTTTGGGGAGTTTTGGATATTTGGTTTGCATGTATAAATAGGGTTCTTGGGTGTTGTTTTTGGGCATCCCTGGATTAGCCAGAGCACCACCTTAGAGGCCTGGACTAGCCAGTGCTCTCTACTGTTACTTCTTGTTTAATTTCAAGTTCAGTAATTTCAATTGTATTTGTTCACCATGTCTAGTATGTTCTAATTACTCTTGCTAGGGTGTAGATGAAACCCTTAGTCATATGTTGAGAAAATTTCTGTTCAATTTAATGTTCTTATGATGTTCACTGTTGTAGGATGATTACTAGCTAAAGCATTCAAATGCACTTGTGATGAGTTGTACTCTGAGAAGACAGTTCATGCTAGGAGTGAATTAGATAACATAGCTAGAATTATTATCCATTTTATCCTGTTAGGGATGATAGTTAGCTAAATTGATCAAATGAACCTGTGATAGGATGTACTGTAAGAAGACAGTTTATGCTAGGGGTGAGTTAGTGAGAATGGTTGGCATATTATCCATTTTATCCTTCCCTGGAAAGGAACAAGAACATAAGTTGAATAGGTATTGCCTTAGCTTAGGATTATTAGGTGGATTCAAATGCCCTAGTGCTTTTAGTCACTGTCACTAGAAATAGTTAGGAAACTTAGAAATCAGTAGAAAGATTTTGAAAACAACACCAGCTCCCTCCTTGTCCCTGTGGACTTCCCCTTATTTGCTCACTCACTACTTTAGATCCTGTGTACTTGCAGGTTTAGGTTAAAACATAGTTTTAGGACTTATTCCTTTTGCTATCACTATACAGTGTCATGGTATTATTACACAACATCAAAGTTCAATTGTGTCACAACTTTGACAAGAATACTGTTAGAGCATTGCTCGTTCGAACTCGCATGCATTGCTATCTCAAGCATGTTTGTCAATGTTAGTGATCAAAACTATAAGTCTTGATTTCTAGTCTACCATAACTAAGTCTCGGACTAGGATAGAAAGTGTAGTTGAGCTCAAGAACTCCATGGAGGATCATCATACAAGACGAAGAACTACGCAAGGAACTGGTGGAACTTCATCGACTAAAAGGTGGATACTTGAACTTACCTATCACTCAAAAGTCTATCTACTATATCTCCTATCTTGAGACAAAAGTCGTTTTACTATATAGACTTTGATTATACACATTCGCTATTTCGAGCTGAGTTTATCTCGCCTATCTATTTCTCGAAATATGTGTTGGTAAGCTTTCGCTTTGGCCAAGTTCATCTTTACCTAGTGACGAAAGTCATGTTATGTTTCAATCACTTTGAAAATTGCTTTGACGAAAAATGGTTTGTGAATAACAACTATATAACGTCCTCTAAGAATGTTTCAATGATTGAAATGAGAGTTTAGATTATATAACCAATGATGGATATAAGCATTGTTGTGAAAACACATATATGTATAAGTCCTTATTCCTTGAACCGAAGTTTGCGAACTTTGTTGATCAAGAGAACCGGAACAAGAGCCGTGAACTAAGTCCGTGAACTCAGTCCTCGAACCCAGTCCGCGAACTGGCGGAAGTTCTCGACCCGAGAAAATCTGCTCGGGAACTTAAGTCCGCGAACCCAGTCCCTGAACTTGAGTTAGGTTATATCTAAAGATGATTGTTTGTGAACTCATGTTTATATAAACTAAGGAATGCTAATTGCAAACCGTGGCTATAAAGTTCATGAACTGATTCGAGTGAATCAAATCGTTTTTGCTTCAATTGTGTCTTGTGTAGTTACATAAGATTTCCTTGCAATTGAACAACTCTCTAACTAGTTCATTTGAGTCACTTGAACTAGTTATGGTGAAGAAGAATATGGTTGATATGACAGTGCTCATATGGCTAACCATTTGTTAACTATTGTTGAACCAACAAATGTACACGTTTGGGTGCGGTTACACAAACCTAGAAACGTGCATTTCATTTGTGTGTAATAAGCTAGGTTTTCGATCTAACGGTTGAAAGATATTAGCTTGAATCTAATCAGGTTTTCATCTAATGGTGAATATTGAATGCTTTGTTACCAAGCTAACATTGATTGCAAACCCTGATTTGAAAGACTATATAAAGGAGAACTCTAGAAACTGGGAAACCTAATCCCCACACCTTAATTGTGATACTAATTGTGTAAGCTAGAGTCGATTCCCCTTTAACTTTTGGTTTCTTCTCTAAAACCAGGTTAACGACTTAAATTGGGATTGTGAAGCCAGATCGATACTAATTTCTCGTAGTTGTGTGATCTGATCTTGATGTTTCTATCGTACGAGTACAATCACAAAGATTGGCTTGAGATTGATATCTCCGATAGGCAAGATATAAAAGTAGTCACAAACATCTTCGTCTCATCGTTTGTGATTCCATAATATCTTCTTTCGCCGCGTCGATTAAGATTATTGTGAGGTGATTGATAATACTAGGCTGTTCTTCAGGAATATAAGTCTGGATTATCAATTGGTTCCTGTTCACCTTGATTTATCAAAAGATGGAACAAAACTCGTAGGTATTTCTGTGTGATACAAATTTTTTTATTAAAGTCTTCGACTTTGGGTCGTAGCAACTCTTAGTTGTGGGTGAGATCAGATAAGGGAATCAAGTGTGTAGCATCCTGCTTGGATCAGAGACGTAAGGAGCGCAACTGTACCTTGGATCAGTGTGAGATTGATTGGGGTTCAACTATAGTCCAGACCGAAGTTAGTTTGTAGTAGGCTAGTGTCTGTAGCGGCTTAATACAATGTTTGTTCAATCTGGACTAGGTCCCGGGTTTTTCTGCATTTGCGGTTTCCTCGTTAAAAAAATTCCGGTGTCTGTGTTATTTCTTTTCTGCATTATATTTTGTTATATAATTGAAATATCACAGGTTGTGTGTTAGTTCAATCAATTAGAATATCCAACCTTTGGTTGTTGGTTTAAATTAATTGACACTTGGATATTGGTCTTTGGTACCATCCAAGTTATCTCTCTAGTATTTGATAAAGACTCGCAGATTTCTATTAACTCTTTGATATACTTTTATCTAGATTGAGTCTTACTGTCTATTTGATTCTCTAGAAAGTATATTGGAGTTAGTCCATACAGATTGCTAATCGAAATATTGGGTGTGTTTGTTGTACCCCCGCTTTTTCAAATACTATGGTGATATCTATCACTCCCCCTTAGTCAATACTTCATCTCGACATAAAAATCACTCCCCCTTACATAATGATCCGTAAACCATATGTATTTGTAGTATGAAACTACACACTAATTCTCCCCCTTTTTGTCAATATAAATTTGCAAAGGTATGAAAACTAGTGGGATCCTCATGAAATTTTCATAGAGATACTTCATGACCAACAGAGAATAATATACCAATGTATTTAGATGCAATCGTAAATCCGAAGCTAAATGCATTGATCAAGGAGTTTATAAAGATACAAGATGATCCCTATAATATTCCACAGCCGTACGCCCCACAAAGATTTAGCAATAAAGCACAATTTCAAAAAGAACTCTCACCCATAATATGTCATTCCCGAAAGAACAACAAAGGCGACCTTGCTTTTACAAGAAAAGAAGAATTTCTTTGGATATTATCAAATCACATGAAAAAATGGATTTGAATCCAAAAATCTCAATTGAATCAACCACAAAAATGATCAATTCAATTGGTCATGCTCGACATAAGAGAACTTACGGAGCAACACAGTATATGCAGAACAATGTGGATCGGAGATTGACCAATACTGCAGAATATACAAGGATTCATTCTATTTTTCATCACTATTTGCACAATGACATATAATAGACTTAATCCTTGTAAACAAAAGTGTATCCTTTTGTTGATGGTGGATTTTCAACAAAGGCCAAAACTGTGAAATCATGATGCATGTTTTTGACACGACTTTCAGGCATGCAACAATTCATATTTTACGAATCCATGATGAACATGTATATCTAAAGGCCTCCACTAGCTGAGCGTTTGATCCCGGACATTTCATCATGCCCTCTATGTAGAATAACATAATTGGGCGGTTCTCCGTAAGATTGAGAGCATTAACGCCTTCAGGACGTCGGTGATACTCATTGTTCCTTGACTACATGAGAGAGACCCCCCTCTACATAGAAGAATCAATTTGGGCAGTTCTCCGTAAGATTGAGAGCAATAACGCCTTCAGGACTTCGGCAACACTCGTTGTTTCCTGACTATGCACCTCAAAACGGGTATGACGCTTTAACTGGGTAATATCCCTTCTGTGATAGATTAATTCTACTGTGACATTCACCACTGAATTCCTAGAAGATAATCTATTTTGTCTCATTACTCCGATTTCATGATCAAATCCACGACTGATTTCATGGAATGGTAATAGATAATCTTATTACTCCGATTTCATGATTGAATCCACGACTGATCTCATGAAACGGTAATAAATACTTTTATTACTCCGATTCTATGGTCGAATCCACGATCCCATGGAATGGTAATACTCGTTTTATTATTCCGAATTCATGGCCGAATCCACGGCTGATCCTATGGATTGATAATAAAAAAAACTTCTCACTTTTATTACTCGGTTTCATGAATCATTCTCCATTGAATTTCATAAATTAGTAATAAATACTCGACAATCGGGCATATGGAATACCACTGAGTAAGCCCAATAAAATGGTGCAAGTGTAATCAACCATGATGCCGAACGAGCATCCAAAATATGGACAAATGACGAATCCACACAAAATAGGAGAGAGAAAATAATAACATTAAAATAATGGATAAGCGCCCATGGGCCGGGCCCACCGGCCGGCCATGCCTTAGCCGTGGCCGGTCCCATGCTTCCTCCATTATTTTTTCTTATTTTTGTTATTCTCCTAAACTCATGAAGACTCCTCCATTCTAACATCTTTCCTTGTTATAGCAAAACTCATGGTTTCTCCATATTTTCATGGTTTCTCCATATTTTCGTGGTTTCATGAAAAATAATAATATAAAATAGGAAAAGATGTTGCGGGACCGCACAACTTAGCCGGTCGGCCATACCCTAGCCGTGGCCGGTCCCACACCTTGAAATCCCTAATCTTTCATAAATTATTATTTCTCTCATCTCATGAAACTTCCCTGTTTCAGCAAAAATCGTGGTTTCTCCATATTTTCTCAAATATTGCACAAACCACAAAAAGGCCCAAAGTCAACATGGTCACATGACCGACTAGGCTACTCACGAAAATATATTAAAATATTATTATTTTAATATTCGCGAAATATTGATCAAACGGGCATACCTGCTCAATCGAGCAAAATCGAGAATTTCAGTCAAAGATCGAACTCTTCTGAAAATCCAAGATATTGCTCAAACGCACATCAAAAAATGCCGAAACTCTCAGGACTGAGACATGGGAATTATGGTGACACGATCATGCTCCCTTGACCTACCAAGGGCGGCTCTAAGGCTTGCAATGAGCCGGTCCCACACGTTTTCACACTTTTGACCTAATTTGCGCAATCGCTCATATTGGGTCCAAACTCTTCACGACCAACTCGGGGTTTGTGCAAACGCCCATCATTTGTACCACGACCACCAAGGGCCGGTCCCTCACCTTTTCATAATTAGGTTTTCTCACCTAATTCTCAATTGAGCACTGTTGAAGAAACTGGCATTCAATCGTCATTCTTTCACCAACTGGTCAACCCAAGACCCTCATGCATGCTCACTCGAGTAATTGGGAATCACATGGACGTCCATAATTCCATGTGGTCGGACCCCTCTCACTCAGTGACCTATTTTCAGCAATTCATCAAGTAATGAACAATTGATCAAAAATTAGGGTTTCGAACAAACGCACAACAAATCATCATTCTGAGCAAGTTCAAAACACTAATAAATTTATGTTGATCCATCAATCAACATCTGGATTAATTATATAATATTCGGTAGTCTACCAATATTTTAATTAATATTTTATTGGGTCATGCAATAATAAATAAATAATTCGTCAAATTGAGCAATACTTGCTCAGTCGCTCAAATATTGATCCATCAATATTCAGTAATTTATCAGTAATCCGTCGAATTGAGCAATACTTGCTCAATTGCTCGAATATTGATCTATCATTATTCAGAAATTCGTCAAATTGAGAAATACTTGCTCAATTGCCCAACTATCAATATTTTGTAATTCGCAATACTTGCTCAATTTCTCGAATATTGATCTAGCTATCAATATTTAGTAATTCGTCAAATTGAGCAACTTGCTCATTCGCTCAAGTATTGATCAGTAATTCATCACTGAAGTTACAATATTGCTAGTACGTGCAATGTCTATACCATTCAAACCAGACATTTTCAATCCCATGAATCGCTGAGCATTCATCACTCATGCTCGACTTAACAAAACCTAGACTCACTATATAAACAGTCAACAACTGACTAATTAATCCACGTCTGTCATGCAGACTCCAGGATTCGTGAGACATCAATCACGTTACATGGGGGATATCAATTAGGGTTTTGGTCTGGCGGTCTACGACACGTAGATTCATCCACGATGAGAAACGTGAGTAAGTTGTGCAACGGTTGAAGGAGTTAGCAAAGTAGTGGGTAGACGGTTAACCAAGTCTCCGCACGACCTGAAACTAGTTTCACCACGATCTTCCACTTTCCCACTCTTTCACTCAAGAAACCGTCATACTTACAGGGATAAGTGTGTTCATCATTCTGGCAATATAAATAAGTCCAAATTGAGGACAACCGGATATTATCATCATCGATATTCGTCTACACAAACTCGATTAGAAACTTATTCACAGAACTCAACTTCAGCAGTTCATCAATTTGTAGAATCCTTCAACACATCCACAACCCTTGATCATCATTGATCTCACACAATTCTCAGCTTCCCTCCTACAGATCAACCCATCTCCCTCTTTGTGACTGAATCTGGAACAGCAATTGTCTTGGTTTAGGCAGGAATCCTACAGATTGATCTCTCGAATCTAAGCACTCCCTTTGCAGTGCATCTGTGTGAGGTTCAGCAGTTTTCTCGGTTGAGGAATCTCGATCGTACGCTCGACTCTTCACTTTCCTAAAAAAACAGCAAACCGTTTTTCCCCATACACAGATTGGCGACCGCAGTGGGAGATTAATCTCTCGGTTGCAATCTCACGTTTTCACAAAATGTTTGCTTTTAGGTCAGGTCTAGTTACAAATCCTAACAAAAACGACGCTAGCATTAGCAACAATGGTGGTACTCCAGAAGCTACTCTTTCTTCCAACAACGGCGCTGGTGACACCACTCCTCCCCAAACCAACATTGGAGACAATCCCCACTCCGGCCGATCTCCCGAAGAAATCATAAAAAATCCGCCTACCATAGATGATCTCATGAAAGTGCAATAGACTCTTGCAAATAATCAGATTGACATGGATGCAACACAGAAAGAGATGTGCAATTATCACAAAACTCTCACTAACAAGATGTCAGAGAAATCTCGGGAGAAAGGAAAATCCAAAGAAACATCTTCGGCTGCTGATCCTGAAGTCACTCCAATCCATGTAGTAGATGATGATGAAGTCTACAAGGCTGCAGATAACCCACCAACAAAGAAACCTGCAGGCTTCATCACTTGTGAGGACATGAAACGCTTCATGGAGGATCGAGGAAAAGACAAAGCATCGTATGTTCACCGTTATCAACCTCCATATCCTGCTGCTACGCAAAGAACTCCTCTCCCAAAGGGCTACACTTCCCCAACGTCCACACTATACAATGGAACACAGCCTTGGAGAATCTGCGATTCTAGACTTTCTCAGAACTTCATTAAGCAGACAAGCAATTAACAACTATCGCGCATGCTTTACTGGAAAGAGAAAGACCTAAACTGAGAACCTCGTGATACTCAGCGTCTCTTCAACAGACAATACAACTTCCAACCTTCAAATAACATTGTTGCTGAAGGAAGCAAAAGGAAATCCGAAGCACCACAGCAGAAGCATACTTCTCCAATCTCTCAGGATCCTTCGGAAGCGCAAAGAAAGGATGACCAATCCTGAAATGCACCAACCTCAACCCTGCATCAACAAACGAGGAAATGATCAGAAAAATTCAAACTTATCTCTTCTCATTGAAGAAGTGATCGAATTACTGGAAGTCAGGATTCACGATGGTGTAAGAAAATTGATATTCATCAGGAGACAACCAACTGAAGAAGAAATGGATAATCCCAGCTACTGCCTTCATAAGTTCATCGATCATCCAACAAGCAACTGCAATGTTTTGAAGCACATCTTCAAAGATAAGGTTGATCCACAATAGCTTCGACTGGGGACTGAAGAAGTACACAAAAATCCTCTCCCAGTCAGAACCTTTACACTCTCTGAACAACCAGTCAAAGATGCAGTTCAATCGTTGATCGAGCATATCTGTGAAACTGCTCTATCTGTCTAAGGCACAAAGGAAAGACATTAAAGACATTTTCACAGCGCCGAATTACATTGTGTCGGATTTTGTCCACCCAGGAAATATTCCTCGAACCTTCATCCACAAACAAGGAGATGCACGACTGGGGACTGCTTACCACGGTCCATATCAGAGGAAATGAATTAGGAAGAATGTTGATCGATGCTGACACCGCCATCAACATTATTCCACTGAAAACCCTCAGAGCCGTAGGCATCACTCGAAAAGAAGCTACTCGTGATCTCATCTCAATCAGGAACCTTGAAGGAACGCTCGGAAATACTTGTGGCTACATCACTCTCAAAGTGAACATAAATTCAACCTGGACAGAAAGCAAGGTTTACATACTCAAGGAACACCCAGGATATGACATGATCCTCAGACGAGCATGGATCCATGATGAAAAGATGGCTACTGACATAGCACCCTTAGTTGCATATTTCTCCAACGAAGGAAGTTCTGATCCTTGGTGGACATTCCATTATTAGAGCACTTGGAGGAATTTCGAACTTTGACGAGTCTGAAGCAAGAGACTGTAAAATATGCATAAGCATTCATCAAGAGGTTCCATACTCAGGAAAGTCTCATTCCTCCCATGTCTATGTTATTTATTTCCTCACATGCTATCCTAGCATGGGGACTCCATTCTGCCAGCAACTCTTCTATTTCAAGATGTTATGAATGGTAGCTTCATCACATTAAAATTTTACCAAGAGGTTGAATCTGACACTTCTCCAAATCGAGCATCACACTGAGATATCCATTACTGGGAAATGACCGAAGCACATCAAAGAACACTTTTGGAATTTCTCCATTGCCTTGCAGGAGTTCCATGAGTGCCACAAAACCATAAAGCTCTGATGTCTGCACAAGTATTGAATCCCACTATCACATCTAACGGAATACTGAATCAACAGAAGATACACATGGCTGAGACGATCAAGCCTAAGACATTCGACGCTTCAACGCTCAAGCATATATGAAGCCTTCAAATTGTACTCCCAATCAAAGGGTACACCTTTGATAGTAGCGCCTATGGATTCAACACAATATCTCAACGGTGACACACTGATTCAACACCGACACGATCAAAGTGCTAAAATCGATAAGTCTTCACTATCCCATGATAATACTTCTGGAGCGGATGAAGCATTATTCATCGATGGCACAAACTTCTTCAACAGGTTAGGTACTTGATCTTATTAAATGAAGTCTGCTTCTTCTATCCTCCACAACAACATCAATTCCTTGACAAAGCCACTTCGTGGCTCACTGGGTGGAGGAGCAAGACTATGCCGATAATCATGGTTCTTGCTTTCTCAGTCTCTGGAGCAACTCCAACTATAGTATTGGCATCAACAAGGATATGTGGAGGAACTCCATTCATGGTCTCAGAATCAACAAGAATTTCTGGAGAAAATTGAATCATGATCTCAGCATCAATAACAGTCTCAGGCACAACATCGGGATTCATCAACTATCCATTCTCCAAAGTGTTACTCGATGGATCGTACTTCTTCAAGCTATGATAATTCATATCAAGATGTGTAGACATGAAAACATGTTAACATGAGCGTCTTCCAAAAATATTGCACGATGGACGGGCACAAATCAAAGTCTTCTACAAGATGTTTCATCGCCTCTACAAATAAGATACAACATGCTCCAGGACATGGGTTTACAAAAACGTACCAATGGGTGAGGAATTGGACAATAATTCCTCAACAAAAGATGTTCCCCTATGTCTCATGTACAACATACCAAAAGGGCGCATCGATCGAACATACGATCTGAAAGATATGGCCTTTACCACCAGGTCTATGAAATCTGAAAAATCGTACGGGATTACAAATTACAAATGTGCATGCTTCGTTGGCTGACCTCTACAACTCCAAATTTAGTGATTCTTTTCTCATGTGATAATTCATTCTCTTAGATTCAAAAGTTATGGTCAATCATCGAATTCCGACGTCGTATGAGGTTCCTACAGTTTCCAGAGCATACAACATGCAAGCAACAATTCTTAGACGGGATTCATAACTTCCACAGTCGATCGGTGTCCACCAGGTCATTCCGCTGAGTCTTTCATCAAGGTACCTTAAACTTCTACCACCTAGGTCTTTACATCAATTTTTCTACCTGGGTCCTCTATCTAGGTCTTGCTAGAAGAAGGGAAAACGAAAAGAGAGATTTAACAAAATACTGGGGACTGACGGTCCACTGATCATGGCTATCAGTTTCACAGTCCAAGACTTGTGACACCAGACTCTCATGTGCTGATCATTCATCATAAAAGGAATGCTGCCACCGAGACATGCAATCATGGTCATTACATCACCCCCTTTTGAGAGCAACCTCAGTGGTGGTCCCGTGACCAGGGTTTCGAAAGTGATGTTTCTACGACTGACCGAAACAAGATGGCACTGCAAGCACCATGCTCATGTACCAATCAACGGGTCCTGATCTCAATTGAATCAATGACATCAAAATCCTTCTCCAACCGTTCAAGACACAAGCGAATGGTCTAAATACACAACATGAGTGTTTTACAACAACCCGTCTGAGATAATTTTACGCTGCCCTGTATAAGATGACGAACTGGGAGAAATTGGTGAATAATCTAGGGATGGGTCATATAGCATTCTCTTCGTATGGATGTTATCTACAACATATCAAAATTTCATAACAATTGGATGAACGAGCAAGGAGATGTGGCCAAAACATTGGACAACATACAATCTGAAAAAGTTCTGAAAGTCTCTTAGAAGTTTAGAGCCTGTTTGGTACAGTTTTCAAAAACAATTTCCAAAAATAGTTTTCCACTGTTTTAAAAACATACTCTTTTTTCCTTGTTTTCATTTTCTAAAAATTGTTTGGTAAACTTTTTTTTAAAACAAGGAAAATCAACTAAATCGTATCAAATGTAAAGATTCGTCTAAGAGATAGTGATATTATCCATGACTCACTTGCAGTCATTCCCCCGATCTCTTACTTTGTTTTGAATAGAAAAAAAAGAACCAAGAAAAAAAAAAGAGAAAACACAAAAAACAATAATTTGTTGTTTTCACTTTTTTGTTTTCAGAAACAGAAAACAGATAGAAAACATTTTCTGAAAATGTCCCTACCAAACGCGTTTTCTCCTGTTTTTTGTTTTCTCTGTTTTTAAAAACAGAAAACTGTTTTTGAAAACTATACCAAACAGGCTCTTACTGTTTCGACTTTGTCAGGCCCTAAACATGCTCAAAACTCAAAAAGCTTCTCTCTTAAACCTTGAAAATTTTCTGGGCTTGAAGATGCATATGCAGAACGCAAAAATCCGATTCCGGACGAGGATTCTACAGTGTTTTTACTAAAAGGCTGAAGTCTGAAATTTTCTGGTGACGTATTTCAGCAAAATTACTCGTATACTCACATGGATTCTCATTCATTCATTCATAAATCAGCAATTTCATACTTCCATGAAGAAATTACAAGAGATGTACTTACCAGGGGAGTCTCTAAATCATTTGAGGGCTCGACAATGCCGAAATCTCCATTGGAAATGCTGTTATCTCCATTCGACTCGGGATTTCGGGAATTCTCCATACTCCCATGTTCCAAATAAGAGTGCACTTCATCAACATGCTGTGTATCTACAATAATTTCTTCCTGTATTCACCAACAACAATTATTATTATTTCATTCAAGGTGATGTCACGATCACCGAAAGAGATACTACATCGACTTCTTCACCAGTGCTGGATTCCTGGATTGTTTGCCCGGGAACAAGTTGAAGACCGTCATGGAGCAAAAGTATGAAAAGAAATAACAAACCTTGGTCTCGTGATCCTAATTGCACAGGTAGAGAAAAGTCATTACACAAGGAGCGCTAACAACTCACCAAACAAACGGCTGAGGACTGCACGTCATTTGCTAACATCCTGTAGTCCTTACTGCTGGGTTCTCCGCCCCGTAGACTTTCTTCCATTTCCGTGGATCTCACTATACGATCATCATGTGGTAAAGATAATGAAATAACCAGAAGTGCAACTTAGTATGAAGGATCTCTCACCATCGCTCAGAGGCCCCAGAAGTACCATTTCTTAAAGTTGCATCTATAGAGATGTCATCTCTGAGAACACCATCTTTGGATGTATAATCATGGGAGTCGGTCATTCTTGCAAAGTGGCTACTTCAACACATCGTTCATACAAAGCGCAGGACTCAACGAAACAATGAATCATGGAATAAAGGTGCTCACAACAGCGTCTACAAAATGGTAACCATCCAACTCTTACCTATTTACAATTTCACTAGTTGTAGTGATTACTATCTCGAGAATTTTTTCGCTCCTTCAAACCTGCAAAGACGAACAAAATACGTTATTCAAAACCGTAACGTGATTTTCATAAAACTGTGAACAACCCACGAAACTTCCATCATGAGGACAATTCACATTATTTTCACCGTGTCAGCGACTCGCATCGAGTGAACACTCATTGGTTTTGTGTATACACTATCAGATCACAAAATTCACATTATCAAAAATTGTTTACTTCTAGCAATTGCTGAAAATCAAAAATTCAATTTCACATCAATTTTCACTATGTGAATGATAGACACATTTTTGTGTCTAATTTGTCCTCAATGTCCGTATTGTTGGCACTCGATTTTGTACTAATTTTGTTATTTTATGTATTTGTAGGTATTTTTTGGAAATAAATATTTTAAGAAAATTCGGCTCGAAAAGTTGATTTTGGCACCCGGAGGACAAGTGTTATTCGGACTCTCGCTTTTGGATAAGGGGCGACCACTGGATAAGGGGCGACCTTCTTTCAAAATTCAAAATTTGTTTTGGCGGGAAAATTCTTTCCTTTACTGGCAGATTTTTAATTCGACATTTGAAGGTGTTTTAACGAGATTAAAGAGCTGAGACTTAATGTGTATATGTGATATGAGTATATGAAGATATTATGGTGGTTGGGATCGATCAAATTTGTCCAGAAAATCAATTCCCAATCAAAACAGAGAAAAGAATATCGTCTCATTTTTGGAAAGAAAATCACGTAAAAGATGTTGCATGTTTGTGTAGTTAAGCCCATATATTCTCCTAGGATGCATATCAATCAGTTTATGAAGATTTCCAAGACAATTAACGTACACAGAGGAAGAAATAAGAAATTATTCTCAAAAATATTTTTCTTCATTGTGAAGATTTTTGAGGAGTTATGGCGAGATTCAATGAGGATTAGGTGTATAAATAGGTTTCTACTATCACAGGGAAGGGCTGTCGAGAGTTGGGAGTCGAAAGGAGGGCCAGAGGAGCAGAAATCAGAGTTTTCAGAACTCTGTTGCTGCTGCTGCTGCTGCCCGTGAAGAACAAGGAATCGGCCACGGTTTCTTCATCCATTTGCAACTGTTTCTTCAACTGCTCTGCAACGTTTATCTTCATCGCAACAGTTTCTTCAACTGCTGTGCAACGTTTATCTTCATCGCAACAGTTTCTTCATCATATTTTGCAACAGAGAAGTAAACCACAGCATTTAATTTTCCGTCACCACTTGTTTCTCTGTAACAGTCCAACATCGTCTTCGCAACAGGAACTGCTGTTGCGATTTCTCTGTTGCATTGTTTACTCAATTGTAATCAACTTTGGAGCAATAATAAAACATTTTGAGATTATGATTAATATGAGGAGCTAAACCCAACATTGGGACGACGGAGGGAGTCTATTTTCGTCATTGTGGTAAATTTAATTTATTCTTTTTATGACTTTTGCACTGATTAAAAATTGAAAAATGATTTTAATTAATTAGTTATCATTTTATTTGATGCGGCATGCTTGCTTAAATGTTTGATGTCCCATGCTTACGATTTATAACTAATATTCTGATAATCTATTTTGGCAAAATAAGAGTCCATATATTTATGTTTTGAGCAGTAATTGTTAAGAATAAATAAAATATACCACATGCATGAAGAATTGGCCAAGTCCTTAGTCCCAATACCTCTCGAACATCTTGTGACAAATTTGTACATATATTTTCGTTTTAAAATCTATTCAAGTCCGAGCAACGAACTTTTACTTACCTCTTGAAAAATATTACAACAAAATGGCGCCGCCGACGCGGACTTGTATATAGATTGATTTATTTTTTTTAGGTTTATTATTATTTTATTTTTTAGAATTGTTTGTTCCCTTTTACGTTTCTTTTTGTCTTTATTTTGCAGGTTCAAAGTGAAAACTAAGGACTTGGAGAGGAAAAATCTTAAAGCGAAAAGCGAAAAGAGAAGAAAAAAAGGACAATTTTAGGATTTAATTTTTAATTTTTTTTTTAGAGTGTGTGAGGAAAACTGTAATTTTTTTTCTTTATTTATTTATTTGGACTTTGGACTGGACTTTTGGACTTTGTTATTATTTTTTTTTTAACCCTACGGAAGGGTATTATTATTAAAAAAAAAAAATTATATAAACTGTGTGCAGGGAAGGACGACGATTACTATATCGTCTCGGCCCCTCGGGTTCGTACACGGCATAGGAGTCGTGGCCCGAGTCGACGACAACGGTTCATCGCCCGTCTGGTACGGGAGGTAAGTCCAATCGAAACACCCGCGAATCTTCTGCAAGCGGGTTACTGTCTGCCTAAAGGTGATAATTGTTTGAGGACGAACCGGACTGTCTTTATTTTCCTAGTAAAGGGCAAGGCCTGGCCTAAACAAGATAAGGGTTCGGATTTCATCACCGTTCCCTTCTTGCCCGCCTTAGGAAAACGAAACCTAACGCGAACCCAAGCTTAAAATTTGGAATAGAACGAAACCGATAGGGTAACGAGCTTAATAGGAAACTCGTTCGAAAAATATTGGTTGCTCTTTAAGCACACTCCAAAGTTCATGATGGTTTCTGTGGGTTGAATGCGTGACTGCGCCGCCTTGTGATAGCGGTGAGGCCTTGGGTATCAAAGCTCCACTGAGCTTCCCTCGCCTCAATTCAACTTACTTTGACTCGGATTGATTCCAGAGGGGTTTGCTCAAATTGCAACGAATTCCCTTTCGAAAGATAGAAGCTGGTCTAGAAACAATCTAAGTGGAGCCATCATGCTTTTTGTTTGCTAGAAATCTTTAGGTTTGCTTTGGTGGAGTCGAGTCGGCCTTGTTTGTGATTGTATAGAATCCCTCTGTAGTTTATATTTCTTCGGTGATGAATCCTTTTGAGGAGACGCCACCTGCGATGACGTTGCGAGAATATATGTCTAGAAATTCTCGTTATCAAGAGACGTCTTCGGAAATGACTCTTGGTGAATATATGCGTGGGCAGCGATATATGGATACTCCAACTTTTATTGAGGAATCACCTCTAACGATCTATGAGAAATATTATAAACATAGACCATGTAGTTTGGAACAAAGATTGAGAATTCTTGAATTTCAAAAATTGTATCATGATGATGAGGATAGTGATGATGAAGAATCTGAAATATGTGGGAATAGTGATCAGGAATTTGTTACCCCAGTTGAGCTTTATAGTGATTATATTATTTCTACTTCAAATCCAAATAATTTTTATGATTATTCACCTATTCAAAAGGACGAGGATTTGATTAGGGATACCACCGTTTTAGACGATGTAGTTTTTCCTTTTGATTACGAAGCCGATAGTGGTTTAGAGGAACGGGTTCATTTCGAAAATACTGTTTTAGAGTCTAGCGACTTAGAAACAATAGTCTTGGAAGAAGAAGATAGACCCGTAGAGATGAGTAAAGATGCACTACCTGATAATAACTTAGAAGAATCTCTTGAATATTTTAAGGACTCTGAAGATACGGAAATTCAAGAAAAAATTAGAGGTCTATCTAGAGAAACTGAAAACTCTAAGTTTGGGGGTGATTATCACTTCCCTAGTGCCTTACCTTTAACTCTCAGAAAGTCCCCACACTTAGGACTTGACATCAATGCCTCAACCATTTTACAAGATTACTTTCATACTCGTTTTCCTGAACCTAGTGATGTCCATAAGGAAGTTCAGTTGTTAGAAACCCATCCTCAGTTGTTACAAGATTAACGAGCGGAAGCTTTAACCAACGCCTGATTTGGGCGTTTACATATCTCCGCTTGACGGCAGGCGTACACTTTATCTCCGTCTGTTGCGGGGCGTATACTATATCAACGCATGTTGTTGAGCGTAAACTTTACCTCCGTTTGAATGGGGCGGTTGGTATATCAACGCCTGATTCCAGGCGAACAACTCAGCAAACGCTCCATCGGGCGTACAGTTTATCAACGTTTCGTTGGGGCGTAGTTTATATGGCCGCCTAGTCGTGGGACGAACTCTATACAAGCGCCCGTTGAGAAACGGAGATTATATCAACGCCCGTTGAGAAACGGAGATTGATAGATGCATTTATGTGTCTAATATAGCTCATTTGTATATATTGTTAGTACTCGATATTGTACTTATTTGGTTATTTTATGTCTTTGTAGGTGTTTTTGGAGAAATAAGCTTTTGCGGCGAAATTGGCTAAAAAGTGGTTTTTGCGCTCGTGGGAGAAAATTACTATACGGACTCTCACTTTGGATAAGGGGTAACCTAATTACTAAGGGGCACCCCATTTCAGGGCATGTACTAAAGGGACACCGGAACTGGATAGGGGGAGGTCATCTTCAAAGTTTCAAAACTGGATTTTGGCGGGAAAAAAGGCAGCAGCGTCAACAGTTTTGGATCAATGATTTGAGCGACCTAGGAGGCGATTAAATGGGCAAATTTGGTACCCACGGACTCTACAAGACATAAGGGACCTGTTAGAAGCGATTAGACCCATCTAATTGGGCTGGATAAGTCAGAAAATCCACACAAAGTCAAGACAGTGCACACGGTTTCTGTTTAGGGTTTGAGATTAGTTTGAGAGATTTATGGGATATCTTGCGTGGGATATACATCAAAACAGTTGGGTAAAAGTCCTAGAAGATATTTGAGACGAGAGAAGCTAGAAACAGCCTGTGACGCAACAAGAAGAAGATTATTCTTCAAACAACCCGTAAAGAATAATGGAGATTTCCAAGGGGTTTGATCGAGTTTCAAGGGGATTTAAAGCCTATAAATAGTTGGTTTTATGTCAGAGAAGGGGGATGAAGAGTTAGGGGTCGATTGGGAGGCCAGCAGAGAGGCGCAGGAGGAGTTGCAGGAATTGTACCTGCTGCTGCTGCTGCCATTAACAAACCTTGAAGAACACGAAGAACGGACTGCTCAGAGCAGTCTTATTTTCTGCAGCGTCAACAGCAGCATCTGGGTGTCGTTGTTTTACTGCAGCTCACTGGTATCGTTTCTTTCTGGACGAATTTTGTGGGTCACAGAACCACTGTTTTATATTTTTCACTCTTTTAATCATATTTTGAGCATCAAGTATGTATTTTGAGAACATGATTATTATGATGAGTTAAACCCCAACACTGGGGCGACGGAGGAGGCCGAGCTTCATAAATGGGTAATTTTATTAATTCTTTTTAAGACTTTTGCATTAAAAATTAATTGAAATATGATTTGATTAAATTGGGTGTTATTTGATTAGATGGGTCATGCTTAGCTTAGGTGATTTGATGTTCCATGCTTAACATTTACAACCAATGTTTTGAGAATCGACTTTGGCAAAATAAGAGTCCATATATGTTTTGAGCTATTATTGTTGAGAATAAATCATTAAGCCTTATGTTATGAAGATTGGCCGAATCATTAGTCCCAGTACCTCTCTACCAATTTGTCAATATTTGTATATATATTTTTAAATCTAAAAATCCATTACCTTCACAAGTTCGAGTTTGAACGATACCCCTTATCATCATTACTACAACCACCAAAAAATCTTTTATCAAAATGGCGCCGCCGACGCGGATTTGTGCTTAGGTAGAATTTTTAGGTTTTTTTTTTTTTATTATTTGTTCCTTTTTACTTTGTCTTTTTGTCTTTGATTTACAGGTTCGAAGTGGAGCACTAAGGACTTGGAGAGGAAAAAGCTTAAAGCGAAAAGCGAAAAGAGAAGAAAAAAGGACAATTTTAGGATTTAATTTTTAATTTTTATTTTTTTTAGAGTGTGTGAGGAAAACTGTAATTATTATTTTTTAATTTATTTTGGACTTTATTCTGGACAATTGGACTTTATTTTTTTTAACCCTACGGAAGGGTATTATTATTAAAAAAAAAAAAATATTATATAAACTGTGTGCAGGGAAGGACGACGATTACTATATCGTCTCGGCCCCTCGGGTTCGTACACGGCATAGGAGTCGTGGCCCGAGTCGACGACAACGGTTCATCGCCCGTCTGGTACGGGAGGTAAGTCCAATCGAAACACCCGCGAATCTTCTGCAAGCGGGTTACTGTATGCCTTAAGGTGATAATTGTTTGAGGACGAACCGGACTGTCTTTATTTTCCTAGTAAAGGGCAAGGCCTGGCCTAAACAAGATAAGGGTTCGGATTTCATCACCGTTCCCTTCTTGCCCGCCTTAGGAAAACGAAACCTAACGCGAACCCAAGCTTAAAATTTGGAATAGAACGAGACCGATAGGGTAACGAGCTTAATAGGAAACTCGTTCGAAAAATATTGGTTGCTCTTTAAGCACACTCCAAAGTTCATGATGGTTTCTGTGGGTTGAATGCGTGACTGCGCCGCCTTGTGATAGCGGTGAGGCCTTGGGTATCAAAGCTCCACTGAGCTTCCCTCGCCTCAATTCAACTTACTTTGACTCGGATTGATTCCAGAGGGGTTTGCTCAAATTGCAACGAATTCCCTTTCGAAAGATAGAAGATGGTCTAGAAACAATCTAAGTGGAGCCATCATGCTTTTTGTTTGCTAGAAATCTTTAGGTTTGCTTTGGTGGAGTCGAGTCGGCCTTGTTTGTGATTGTATAGAATCCCTCTGTAGTTTATATTTCTTCGGTGATGAATCCTTTTGAGGAGACGCCACCTGCGATGACGTTGCGAGAATATATGTCTAGAAATTCTCGTTATCAAGAGACGTCTTCGGAAATGACTCTTGGTGAATATATGCGTGGGCAGCGATATATGGATACTCCAACTTTTATTGAGGAATCACCTCTAACGATCTATGAGAAATATTATAAACATAGACCATGTAGTTTGGAACAAAGATTGAGAATTCTTGAATTTCAAAAATTGTATCATGATGATGAGGATAGTGATGATGAAGAATCTGAAATATGTGGGAATAGTGATCAGGAATTTGTTACCCCAGTTGAGCCTTATAATGATTATATTATTTCTGATTCAGATCCTAATAATTTTAAAAATTATTCACCTATTCAAAAGGACGAGGATTTGACTAGAGATACCCCCGTTTCAGACGATGTAGTATGTCCTGTTTACGAAACCGATGATGGTTTAGGGGAACCAGTTTATCTTGAGATCGTGTCAAACGATTTAGAAACAATAGTCTTAGATGAACTTGTAGAGATTAGCGAGGATGAACCTGACTTAGAAAAATCAATTGCCGACCAAGAAATTAGGGAGGTTATGACTAGTCTATCTAGAGACGCCGAAAACTCTAAGTTTGGGGGTGAGTATCATTCTCCATGTGCTTTAACTCTTAGTAAGGTCCCTCACTTGGGACTTGACATCAATGCCTCAACCATTTTACAAGATTATCTTCATAATCGTTTTCCAGAACCTAATGATATCCAACAAGAGTCTCAAATGTTAGAAACCCATCCTCTGGTTGATGTGGTTAACCCATGCAATAATACCAAGATTGATTTTGTTTTCCCACCAAATAGTTTTCTTCCAATTGTGGGAACGTATAGATTTCAAATGTGTCACTTATTAAGTTCTGAGACTAAGCCTAAGTACTTTAGGTTAATGGAATCGACACATTTTCCTAAGAATGACCACTACTCTCACTGTGGTCAACTATGTAAGTCATATCTGATTGACTTAGAGGATCCGCAATTATTTAGGTTATTACTTCGTGATTCTAAGTTCGTATTTGAGTTTTTACAGACTCTAAGACCTAGTGATTCGGATCCCATCTATGAAGAAACGCAGCCAATGAAAATATTCTATCAAGATCCTTTCATAGAATCTGAACCTGAACCACAATGGGACATAGGTATCTTCATCAGGAAACTAGATAAGGGTATGCAGTACATGTTCACTTTCTTGGGTTATTGTAGTTTCCTTTGGTCAGCTCTATTTAGTTTTGAAGACCCACAGTTATTTCGACTGTTACTTTATGGTTCGAGTTGACTAATCCTTTCCTAAGTCTGGCTGAAGACTTTAAACTTAGCACTTCTTGGGAGGTAACCCAATCTCACGCAACACGGTAATATCCTTCCTTAACTCTTTTACTTCAAATAGTAACCGTTTCTCCTTGTTCATGTTTTTAATTTTATCTTTAGAACATTGAGGACAATGTTAGATTTAAGTTTGGGGGTATTGGGAGAAACTTTTTAGTTGCGCAATAAATAAACTCCAGAGCCTAGAAATTTATGCGTATTTAGGATAGCACTAACCAATCTAAGTGGATGGAAACATTTTTGTTTTAGGAGTTGAGGAACCAATCTGACTAGATGGAAACATCTATAGAGTCTATTCATAAAAGCACAGAGCTCAGGTGTTAGAAATAACATGATAGTTTCGCCATATCTTGTCGAGTCCTTTTCACTTTCTATTTTTAGTTTTCTTTTATTTCAAGTGATTTGGTGGGGCACACGATTCAAGTTGTTACCTTTGCTAGGGTGAAATAGAGTGACTGAGTTACCTTTTCAAAAAAAAAAAAAAAGACTGGACCAGTTAGACCAATCGGAATAAGTATTAACACTTGGATAGCAATATGCGTGTGTTCTCCCTGTTTCCGTCGCCTAAGCAAGCGTGGAATGCAGGACCCGTGGGAACTATCGTGTAATCTGCTGACAAGAAGCATGCGCTTGGATCCAAAAGATCTATTCATGCCGTTAAGTTAAAAAAAAATGATTATTGTTATGTGTAGTCAACTGCTGGTTCCCTTGTATTTGCCAGTTTGTTGATCTAGATTTAAGTTATTGACCACTGGTTCCCTTGTATATGCCAGTGTGTTAATATTAGTCAGACCGGTATCTCAGTCATTTAGGTTAGGTTCATCTTGGCAGAGGCCTTCAGACAGATATGGGAAACACCGTTCGCTTTTCAACCATCTACATTTTTCTTTTTCCATCTTCTTAATCTTTTCATGTGATTAGTCTGACTCCGAGTGTGATGTCCATCGTGAAACTATCTTAGTAGAGCTCTGTCACTTATATGAATTTTAGTATGCTTGAGTGCAAACTCGTATACAGCAATTGGAATTTCGCGTCAGGGTACTTCCTCCTGTAATTAATAAGTATGCCAACCAAGGAGGTTCTTTAGTGCTTTCCAAGATTTTTCGTAGATAGCTAGGGACTGGAGTATTGGTTTTTGTGGGTACACCTCTGATAAACCCACCCGAGATTAACTCGGTCACTTTTCAAGAATAAATTTTGCTCGAGGACTAGCAAATAATAAGTTTGGGGGTATTTGATAGACACATTTTTGTGTCTAATTTGTCCTCAATGTCCGTATTGTTGGCACTCGATTTTGTACTAATTTTGTTATTTTATGTATTTGTAGGTATTTTTTGGAAATAAATATTTTAAGAAAATTCGGCTCGAAAAGTTGATTTTGGCACCCGGAGGACAAGTGTTATTCGGACTCTCGCTTTTGGATAAGGGGCGACCACTGGATAAGGGGCGACCTTCTTTCTAAATTCAAAATTTGTTTTGGCGGGAAAATTCTTTCCTTTACTGGCAGATTTTCAATTCGACATTTGAAGGTGTTTTAACGAGATTAAAGAGCTTAGACTTAATGGGTATATGTGATATGAGTATATGAAGATATTATGGTGGTTGGGATCGATCAAATTTGTCCAGAAAATCAATTCCCAATCAAAACAGAGAAAAGAATATCGTCTCATTTTTGGAAAGAAAATCACGTAAAAGATGTTGCATGTTTGTGTAGTTAAGCCCAGATATTCTCCTAGGATGCGTATAAATCAGTTTATGAAGATTTCCAAGACAATTAACGTACACAGAGGAAGAAATAAGAAATTATTCTCAAAAATATTTTTCTTCATTGTGAAGATTTTTGAGGAGTTATGGCGAGATTCAATGAGGCTTAGGTGTATAAATAGGTTGCTACTATCACAGGGAAGGGCTGTCGAGAGTTGGGAGGAGAGAAGGAACGCTGCAGATCGAGAACCATGATTTCTCTCTGCTGCTGCTGCTGCCATTGATGAAGATGAAGAACACGAAGAACGGACTCGCAGAAGCAGTCGTTTATCAACAGTGTCTAAGACGCACACGCGTGGGTCGTAGTTCTTCGTACAACAGCAGTTATCATTTATCGTTCTTTTTGTAACAGCTGAACAGCGCCTTTGCAACAGTTATTTCTGTTGCGATTTTTCTGTTCAATTGTTTTACTCATTTTTATCATTTGTAAACAACTTTTTGAGCAATAAATAATTATTTTGAGAGCATTTTTACTATGATGAGCTAAAACCCAACACTGGGACGACGGAGGAGGCCAAACTTCATACTTGGGGTAATTTTATTTAATTCTATATTTACTTTTTGCACCAATTTTAATTGAATTAAGATTTTAATTAATTATTTGTGATTTCATTTGATGGTTTATGCTTAGTCCTAGGGATTTTTGATATGCCATGCTTAAGAAATACAAGTAATATTTTATAAATCTATCTTGGCAATAAACTAGAGTTAATATTTGTTTTGTTTTGAACTATAATCGCCTAGAATTAAATTCTGAACCACTTGAAAATGAAAAATGGCCGAATCTTTAGTCCCAGTATCTCTCGCCCATTGTGACAATTATTGTGTATATATTTATTATTTTAGAAAACTTTAATCTTTACAAGTCCGAGCAACGAACTTTTACTACCACTTTCAAAACAACAACAAAATGGCGCCGCTGCCGGAGAATAGAACGAGACTGATAGGGTAACGAGCTTAATAGGAAACTCGTTCGAAAAATATTGGTTGCTCTTTAAGCACACTCCAAAGTTCATGATGGTTTCTGTGAGTTGAATGCGTGACTGCGCCGCCTTGTGATAGCGGTGAGGCCTTGGGTATCAAAGCTCCACTGAGCTTCCCTCGTCTCAATTCAACTTACTTTGACTCGGATTGATTCCAGAGGGGTTTGCTCAAATTGCAACGAATTCCCTTTCGAAAGATAGAAGCTGGTCTAGAAACAATCTAAGTGGAGCCATCATGCTTTTTGTTTGCTAGAAATCTTTAGGTTTGCTTTGGTGGAGTCGAGTCGGCCTTGTTTGTGATTGTATAGAATCCCTCTGTAGTTTATATTTCTTCGGTGATGAATCCTTTTGAGGAGACGCCACCTGCGATGACGTTGCGAGAATATATGTCTAGAAATTCTCGTTATCAAGAGACGTCTTCGGAAATGACTCTTGGTGAATATATGCGTGGGCAGCGATATATGGATACTCCAACTTTTATTGAGGAATCGCCTCTAACGATCTATGAGAAATATTATAAACATAGACCATGTAGTTTGGAACAAAGATTGAGAATTCTTGAATTTCAAAAATTGTATCATGATGATGAGGATAGTGATGATGAAGAATCTGAAATATGTGGGAATAGTGATCAGGAATTTGTTACCCCAGTTGAGCCTTATAATGATTATATTATTTCTGATTCAGATCCTAATAATTTTAAAAATTATTCACCTATTCAAAAGGACGAGGATTTGACTAGAGATACCCCCGTTTCAGACGATGTAGTATGTCATGTTTACGAAACCGATGATGGTTTAGAGGAACCAGTTTATCTTGAGATCGAGTCAAACGATTTAGAAACAATAGTCTTAGATGAACTCGTAGAGATTAGCGAGGATGAACCTGACTTAGAAAAATCAATTGCCGACCTAGAAATTAGGGAGGTTATGACTAGTCTATCTAGAGACGCCGAAAACTCTAAGTTTGGGGGTGAGTATCATTCTCCATGTGCTTTAACTCTTAGTAAGGTCCCTCACTTGGGACTTGACATCAATGCCTCAACCATCTTACAAGATTATCTTCATAATCGTTTTCCAGAACCTAATGATATCAAACAAGAGTCTCAAATGTTAGAAACCCATCCTCTGGTTGATGTGGTTAACCCATGCAATAATACCAAGATTGATTTTGTTTTCCCACCAAATAGTTTTCTTCCAATTGTGGGAACGTATAGATTTCAAATGTGTCACTTATTAAGTTCTGAGACTAAGCCTAAGTACTTTAGGTTAATGGAATCGACACATTTTCCTAAGAATGACCACTACTCTCACTGTGGTCAACTATGTAAGTCATATCTGATTGACTTAGAGGATCCGCAATTATTTAGGTTATTACTTCGTGATTCTAAGTTCGTATTTGAGTTTTTACAGACTCTAAGACCTAGTGATTCGGATCCCATCTATGAAGAAACGCAACCAATGAAAATATTCTATCAAGATCCTTTCATAGAACCTGAACCTGAACCACAATGGGACATAGGTATCTTCATCAGGAAACTAGATAAGGGCATGCAGTACATGTTCACTTTCTTGGGTTATTATAGTTTCCTTTGGTCAGCTCTATTTAGTTTTGAAGACCCACAGTTATTTCGACTGTTACTTTATGGTTCGAGTTGACTAATCCTTTCCTAAGTCTGGCTGAAGACTTTAAACTTAGCACTTTTTGGGAGGTAACCCAATCTCACGCAACACGGTAATATCCTTCCTTAACTCTTTTACTTCAAATAGTAAACGTTTCTCCGTGTTCATGTTTTTAATTTTATCTTTAGAACATTGAGGACAATGTTAGATTTAAGTTTGGGGGTATTGGGAGAAACTTTTTAGTTGCGTAATAGATAAACTCCAGAGCCTAGAAATTTATGCGTATTTAGGATAGCACTAACCAATCTAAGTGGATGGAAACATTTTTGTTTTAGGAGTTGAGGAACCAATCTGACTAGATGGAAACATCTATAGAGTCTATTCATAAAAGCACAGAGCTCAGGTGTTAGAAATAACATGATAGTTTCGCCATATCTTGTCGAGTCCTTTTCACTTTCTATTTTTAGTTTTCTTTTATTTCAAGTGATTTGGTGGGGCACACGATTCAAGTTGTTACCTTTGCTAGGGTGAAATAGAGTGACTGAGTTACCTTTTCAAAAAAAAAAAAAAAATTATTATTAGACCGGACCAGTTAGACCAATCGGAATAAGTATTAACACTTGGATAGCAATATGCGTGTGTTCTCCCTGTTTCCGTCGCCTAAGCAAGCGTGGAATGCAGGACCCGTGGGAACTATCGTGTAATCTGCTGACAAGAAGCATGCGCTTGGATCAAAAAGATCTATTCATGCCGTTAAGTTAAAAAAAAAAAGAAAGAAAGAAAGAAATGGTTATTGTTATGTGTAGTCAACTGCTGGTTCCCTTGTATTTGCCAGTTTGTTGATCTAGATTTAAGTTATTGACCACTGGTTCCCTTGTATATGCCAGTGTGTTAATATTAGTCAGACCGGTATCTCAGTCATTTAGGTTAGGTTCATCTTGGCAGAGGCCTTCAGACAGATATGGGAAACACCGTTCGCTTTTCAACCATCTACATTTTTCTTTTTCCATCTTCTTAATCTTTTCACGTGATTAGTCTGACTCCGAGTATGATGTCCATCGTGAAACTATCTTAGTAGAGCTCTGTCACTTATATGAATTTTAGTATGCTTGAGTGCAAACTCGTGTACAGCAATTGGAATTTCGCATCAGGGTTTTTCCTCTTAGAGTCAATAATTGTATGCCAACCAAGGAGGTTCTTTAGTGCTTTCCAAGGTTCTGCGTAGATAGCTAGGGTCTGGAGTATTGGTTTTTGTGGGTACACCTCTGATAAACCCACCCGAGATTAACTCGGTCACTTTTCAAGAATAAATTTTGCTCGAGGACTAGCAAATAATAAGTTTGGGGGTATTTGATAGACACATTTTTGTGTCTAATTTGTCCTCAATGTCCGTATTGTTGGCACTCGATTTTGTACTAATTTTGTTATTTTATGTATTTGTAGGTATTTTTTGAAAATAAATATTTTAAGAAAATTCGGCTCGAAAAGTTGATTTTGGCACCCGGAGGACAAGTGTTATTCGGACTCTCGCTTTTGGATAAGGGGCGACCACTGGATAAGGGGCGACCTTCTTTCAAAATTCAAAATTTGTTTTGGCGGGAAAATTCTTTCCTTTACTGGCAGATTTTTAATTCGACATTTGAAGGTGTTTTAACGAGATTAAAGAGCTGAGACTTAATGGGTATATGTGATATGAGTATATGAAGATATTATGGTGGTTGGGATCGATCAAATTTGTCCAGAAAATCAATTCCCAATCAAAACAGAGAAAAGAATATCGTCTCATTTTTGGAAAGAAAATCACGTAAAAGATGTTGCATGTTTGTGTAGTTAAGCCCATATATTTTCCTAGGATGCATATCAATCAGTTTATGAAGATTTCCAAGACAATTAACGTACACAGAGGAAGAAATAAGAAATTATTCTCAAAAATATTTTTCTTCATTGTGAAGATTTTTGAGGAGTTATGGCGAGATTCAATGAGGATTAGGTGTATAAATAGGTTGCTACTATCACAGGGAAGGGCTGTCGAGAGTTGGGAGTCGAAAGGAGGGCCAGAGGAGCAGAAATCAGAGTTTTCAGAACTCTGTTGCTGCTGCTGCTGCTGCCCGTGAAGAACAAGGAATCGGCCACGGTTCCTTCATCCATTTGCAACTGTTTCTTCAACTGCTCTGAAACGTTTATCTTCATCGCAACAGTTTCTTCAACTGCTGTGCAACGTTTATCTTCATCGCAACAGTTTCTTCATCATATTTTGCAACAGAGAAGTAAACCACAGCATTTAATTTTCCGTCACCAATTGTTTCTCTGTAACAGTCCAACATCGTCTTCGCAACAGGAACTGCTGTTGCGATTTCTCTGTTGCATTGTTTACTCAATTGTAATCAACTTTGGAGCAATAATAAAACATTTTGAGATTATGATTAATATGAGGAGCTAAACCCAACATTGGGACGACGGAGGGAGTCTATTTTCGTCATTGTGGTAAATTTAATTTATTCTTTTTATGACTTTTGCACTGATTAAAAATTGAAAAATGATTTTAATTAATTAGTTATCATTTTATTTGATGCGGCATGCTTGCTTAAATGTTTGATGTCCCATGCTTACGATTTATAACTAATATTCTGAGAATCTATTTTGGCAAAATAAGAGTCCATATATTTATGTTTTGAGCAGTAATTGTTAAGAACAAATAAAATATACCACATGCATGAAGAATTGGCCAAGTCCTTAGTCCCAATACCTCTCGAACATCTTGTGACAAATTTGTACATATATTTTCGTTTTAAAATCTATTCAAGTCCGAGCAACGAACTTTTACTTACCTCTTGAAAAATATTACAACAGTGAACATTCACTGGTTTTTCAAAAATTGGACAAACGTCCATTCTACAATTATGAAAACTTACATACAGACATTTTTTCACCGTGAATAATTGTATACTTTCAAAAATTGTTTAAAATCAAAACATTGATTTTACAAAAAATATATTTTTCAACGTGAAACTCACGTAACTTGAAAATATATATATTTTTTTGCTCTCTCTCGCGAGCATCCGTATTTGAAACGAGAAGTGTATTTTCAAAAATTTATGAAAGCTCACATATCGAAAATAAATTTTTTCATGAAAGCTCATAGACAAAATTTTTATTACTAACAGACGCATGTCTATTCAAAAAAAAAAAAAAAACTTTTCTCTCGTACGAGCATCCACCTTTGAAACGAGAGTTTACTCCATTTTGTGAAATCTCACATACTAAAAAAAATAAAATTTTGGCTTTCGTGAAAGCGCATAGACAAAATTTTTATCACTATATTTTGTTTGTTTCTTAACTAACGAATGAATGAATATCTGTTCCTAAAACAAGGATTTCTTTTTGAGCTCGGGCCCGCAAACATTAAACCGACCAAAACAGGATTCCCGACCGTCCAAATCAGGGTCCTTACCTGAGAATTTGCTTGTACATGACACCATTGGAGAAAATCGAGGATTCTGAAAATACCTTTGTAGACTGAGTTCAACCACCGATCTCATCGACTGAAATCACCATTTAATGCATACTGCGGAACATGACTGTCCCTCACTAAGCAGGGGACTTAATATTGATGGTGGATTTTCAACAAAGGTCAAAACCGTAAAATCATGATGCATGTTTTTGACACGGCTTTCAGGCATGCAACGATTCATATTTTACGAAGCCATGATGAACATGTATGTCGAAAGGCCTCCACTAGCTGAGCGTTCGATCCCTGACATTTCATCGTGCCCTCTATGTAGAATAACATAATTGAGCGGTTCTCCGTAAGATTGAGAGAATTAACTCCTTCAAGACGTCGGTGATACTCACTGTTCCCTGACTACATTAGAGAGACCCTCCTCTACATAGAAGAACGATTGGGCGGTTCTCCATAAGATTGAGAGCAATAACGCCTTCAGGACATCGGTGACACTCGTTGTTCCCTGACTATGTAGAGAGACCGTGTATAGACCCAGGAGGTTCTCCATAAGATTGAGAGCAATAACGCCTTCAGGACTTCGGCAACACTAGCTGTTTCCTGAATATGCACCTCAGAACGGGTATGACGCTTTAACTGGCTAGTATCCCTTCTGTGATAGATTAATTCTACCGTGACATTCACCACTGAATTCCTAGAAGATAATCTATTTTGTCTCATTACTCCGATTTCATGATCGAATACACGGCTGATTTCATGGAATGGTAATAGATAATCTCATTACTCCGATTTTATGATCGAATCCACGGCTGATCTCATGAAACGGTAATAAATACTTTTATTACTCCGATTCTATGGTCGAATCCATGATCCCATGGAATGGTAATACTCGTTTTATTATTCCGAATTCATGGTCGAATCCACGTCTGATCCTATGGATTGATAATAAAAAACTACTCACTTTTATTACTCAGTTTCATGAATCATTCTCCATTGAATTTCATAAATTAGTAATAAATACTCGACAATCGGGCATCTGGACTACCACTGAGTAAGCCCCATAAAATGGTGCAAGTGTACTCAACCATGATGCATGAACGAGCATCCAAAATATGGAAAAATGAGGAATCCCGCACGAAACAGGAGAGAGAAAATAATAACATTAAAATAATGGAGAAGCGCCTATGGGCCAGGCCCACCGGCCGGCCATGCCTTAGCCGTGGCCGGTCCCATGTTTCCTCCATTATTTTTCCTTATTTTTGTTATTTTCCTAAACTCATGAAGACTGCTCCATTCTAACAACTTTCCTTGTTTGAGCAAAACTCATGGTTTCTCAATATTTTCATGGTTTCTCCATATTTTCGTGGTTTCATGGAAAATAATAATATAAAATAAGGAAAGGTGTCGCGGGACCGGGCAACTTAGCCGGACGGCCATACCCTAGTCGTGGCCGATCCCACACCTTCCAATCCCTAATCTTTCATACTTTGTTATTTCTCTCATCTCATGAAACTTCCATGTTTCAGCAAAAATCGTGGTTTCTCCATATTTTCTTAAATATTGCGCAAACCACAAAAAGGCCCAAAGTCAACATGGTCACATGACCGACTAGGCTACTCACGAAAATATATAATATTTTAATATTCACGAAATATTGATCAAACGGGCATACCTTCTCATTCGAGCAAAATCGAGAATTTCAGTCAAAGATCAAACTCTTCTGAAAATCCAAGATATTGCTCAAACGCACATCAAAAAATGCTGAAACTCTCAGGACTGAGACAAGTGCATTATGGTGACACGAGCATGCTCCCTTGACCGACCAAGGGCAGCTCTAAGGATTGCAATGAGCCGGTCCCACACGTTTTCACACTTTTGACCTAATTTGCGCAATCGCTCATATTGGGTCCAAACTCTTCACGAACAACTCGGGATTTGTGCAAACGCCCATCAGTTGTACCACGACCACCAAGGTCCGGTGTCACGCCATCTTTGTCGATCCCTCACCTTTTCATAATTAGGTTTTATCACCTAATGCTCAATCGAGCACTATTGACGAAACCGGCATTCAATCGTCATTCTTTCACCAACTGGTCAACCCAGGACCCTGATGCATGCTCATTCGAGTAATTTGGCATCACATGGACGTCCATAATTCCATGTGGTCAGTCCCCTCTCACTCAGTGACCTATTTTCAGCAATTCATCAAGTAATGAACAATTGATCAAAAATTAGGGTTTCGAACAAACGCTCAACAAATCATCATTCTGAGCAAGTTCAAAACACTAATAAATTTATGTTGATCCATCAATCAACATCTAGATTAATTATATAATATTCGGTAGTCTACCAATATTTTAATTAATATTTTATTGGGTCACGCACCAATAAATAAATAATTCGTCAAATTGCGCAATACTTTCTCAGTCGCTCAAATATTGATCCAACTATCAATATTCAGTAATTTATCATTAATCTGTCGAATTGAGCAATACTTGCTCAATTGCTCGAATATTGATCTATCAGTATTCAACAATTCGTCGAATTGAGCAGTACTTGCTCAATTGCCCAACTATCAATATTCAGTAATTTGCAATACTTGCTCAATTGCTCGAATATTGATCTAGCTATCAATATTTAGTAATTCGTCAAATTGAGCAACTTGCTCAGTCTCTCAAGTATTGATTAGTAATTCATCACTGAATTTACAATATTGCTAGTACGTGCAATGTCAATATCATTCAAACCAGACATGTTCAATCCATGAATCGTTGAATATTCATCACTCATGCTCGATTAAACAAAACCTAGACTCACTGTCTAATCAGTCAACAACTGACTAAGTAATCCACGTCTGTCATGCAGACTACACGATTCGTGAGACATCAATCACGTCGCATGGGGGATATCAATTAGGGTTTTGGTCTGGCGGTCTACGACACGTAGATTCATCCACGATGAGAAACGTGAGTAAGTCGTGCAACGGTTGAAGGAGTTAGCAAAGTTGTGGGTAGACGGTTAACCAAGTCTCTGCAAGACCTGGAACAGGTTTCACCACGATCTTCCATTTTCCCACTCTTTCACTCAAGAAACCATCATACTTACAGGGATCAGTGTGTTCATCATTCTGGCAATATAAATAAGTCCAAATTGAGGACAACCGGATATTATCATCATCGATATTCGTCTACACAAACTCGATTAGAAACTTATTCACAGAACTTAACTTCAGCAGTTCATCAATTTTCAGAAACCTTCAACACATCCACAATCCTTGATCATCATTAATCCCACACAATTCTCAGCTTCCCTCCTACAGATCAACCCATCTTCTTCTTTGTGACCAAATTGACTCTGGAACGTCCATTGTCTTGGTTTAGGTCGGAGTCCTACAGATTGATCTCTTGAATCTAAGCACTCCCTTTGCAGTGTATCTGTGTGAGGTTCAGCAGTTTGCTCGGTTGAGGAATCTCGATCGTACGCTTGACTCTTCACTTTCCTAAAAAACCAGCAAACCATTTTTCCCCATCCACACCTTTATTTCATCAAAATTTGCATAATGACATAAAAGGCTTTAACTTTTGTTTGTCAAAATTTCATTCTATCTTTTATCAATACTTTCATACCGACATAATAAAGATAACTTTTGAACAAGTATGGGACAGTCACAGGTTCATGGACGTAAACGACATATCCTATAACAATTTGCAATGTATAAAATCATAAAGATTAAAATTTCAAAAATCATCTTCCAAAAAACTTAGAATTTAAATAAATAAATCTAAAAAAATGAAGATGAAAAAGTTGGACATAACTATGTGTACTCACAATAATGGCTATTCCAAACCCTAGTAATCCTTCTAAAAACACAAGAAATAAATTCTCATAAGAAGTTTCCTAGACAAAATAAATCAAAGACAACTCTAAAACCAAGAAGCAATCACAAGCGATAATCAGAGTTCCGGTGCGGAAGTTTCACTTGTTCCAAGACCTTCAATCTTGTGACAGACAGAATTGATAGCTTCTTCAGACATGGCATTGAGACGGTCCTTAAATCGTGTATTCATTAGAGCAAGTTCGGTGTTGACCTTTATCAATTCAGTTCTTAAGCCATCTAGCTTTTTTAGAGTGTTAACAAGCAACAGTTTTGCATCGTTAAACTGACGGATAAAGTTTTGAATAACTTCATTATAAATCTCTTCATCATCCTCAATATCAGACAAGTCATTAGGAGATTGAGAAGACGTTTCATCAACTTCCACGAGAGTTTCTTTTTCCTTCTCCTTGAGTGATAGACCAAAAACCTTATCAAGAAAACCTCTTGGAAAATAACAATTTCCCGGAGGTGATGCCATTCTTGAAAAAAAAAAAGTAGCATGAAGTATGCGTACTTTTCAAAAGTCGGGTTTGGTAGAAACCTTAGATTAGGGTTTTCAAATTCGGTCCGTGACATGTAAAAAGGATACCCGTACGAATACAAACTTGGCACATTAATCATGGGCGACTCAAAAAGAGAAATACTCAATTAATACGACTATACATCGATAATGTTTGCCCGTGTGAGAAAACTTACAGATCTTAGCTCAATAAAAATTATATTCTTACAGGAGAACAATTTTAGAGCAAGAGTAGAAATTTTGACACAGCAAAAAGATTTAAGATTACAACAACAACAATTTGTCAAAAACAAATTACAAATACTTAAACAGAAGTGTTTGTCAATGATCATCCAGCTAAGAACGATAAGAGAATAGCATAGAAAATCAGAGAAACATTTTTCCATCAAGTATACCTAAATAAATCTCACTCTATCAGGATTTTTATTAAGAGCGAGGTTTCAACCTTGTAATTAATTAGAACAAGTATGTGCCTTGAGCTCATTAAATGAACGTTGTTTCCGGTTAAACCTCTTTTTCCTGATCTTTGGAGGAAAACCATTATGATGTGAAAAGTTATCATTAAATTTACTATTATCAAAATATGACGCATAGTGTTGATTCTTACCTGAAAAATTTTGGCTAGAGAGAATTAACATCCTGGAGATAATTTCTTTATGTCCTTTAATTATCCTTTTTAGGTTGATTTCCAGTTTTCCATTGCATCCTTCTTCTTGTACCTTTTTCACATCAACAACATAATCTCCTTTCTTACTTGAAGAATATCCATGAGATTTTCTTCGACGAAATGGTTTAGGAAGACTGTTTCTCATTTGAACATTTGAGGAACACATTGAACTGACTTTCCTGGTGGAGTACACAGGGTGAGTACTAAAACCGATAGGTTTAGACATCCGAATGTCAGTTACACCTTTAAGAATTAAATCTAAGGTGTGTTGGAGATGAAAAATAGAATTTTCATCAACCTAGAATTTTTCTTTTGTTCACCAAGCCCTTTTGAATCACAAAAGAGACACACTTTCTGATCACCTGAGTGATTAGACAGAACAGTCTTAACACCATCGTTGGGAGACTTCCTTCTGTGTGATGTGGATATTCCTTGATTCGAGGTGGACAGGTGCACATCATTTTCAAAAGGAAGGGATTTTGGTTTTACTTCTGAAACTGATTCTTTTAAAGTTAGATCAGAGGTAATAGGTATGGTGGACTCTTTGGAACACTCTTTTAAGGAGAGTTTACTTAAGAGATGTTCGATTTTCAAAGAATCCTTTTAGAGTTTTTCTTCAAGTAGAGTTCATAAAGAACAGACTAAGACAATTTCCTATTGAAGGAACTTTAGACGAGAGTCACACTCATTTACAATACCAACAAGATTATTGAATTTGTGGTTTAATCGGTTGACATCATCAGCCTGGATTCTAACGAGTTTTAGAATCACATCACTCTCTTTGGTTGCATTCCTTTCAACTTTAGAGTCAGACTCGTCAGTAGGGTAGTCAGGAAAACACTTGTAAATGTACGTTTGTTTCCTTGGAACATAACGTTCTTCTATATTCGACATTGACTAATCTTTCTCTTTAATAGACTTCAAAGAAACATAGCTTTTATTTCTGGCGATGCGCTTATAAGAGACAGTATCGTCCATCCTCAGATCGCTACAAACACAGACTTAAGAGGTCTTTAATGTGTTTTCCTGCTCTGATACCAATGGAAAATGCGCGGGTCTAACAACCACACCCAACAATTCGTTTGGAAATCTGAGAGGACTTACATCAATATCTCTAACTTTCTAGAGAATCAACTAGATAATCAGAATCAATCTAGAGTAAAGTATACAAAGAGTTTAATATCTCTAACTCTTAATTCAGTCTGAAATCAGCAAACAGAAATCTGCGAGCCCGATTAAATATAAGAGGAGTAACTTGAACGGTACCAAAGACCAATGTTCAAGTGTAAATCAATGTAAATCAACAACCAAAGGTTGGATATTCTAATTGATTGATCTTAACACACAACATGTGATATTTCAATTATATAACAAAATATAATTTGGAAAATAAATAACACATACACCAGAATTTTGTTAACGAGGAAAACCGCAATTGCAGAAAAACCTCGGGACCTAGTCCAGTTTGAACACAACACAGTATTAAGCCTCTACAGACTCTATCCTACTACCAATTAACTTCGGACTGGACTGTAGTTGAACCCTAATCAATCTCACACTGATTCAAGGTACAGTTGCATTACTTAAGTCTCTGATCCCAGCAGGATACTACGTACTTGATTCCCTTAGTTGATCTCACCCACAACGAAGAGTTGCTACGACCCAAAGTCGAAGACTTTATAAACAAATCTGTCTCACACGGAAAATTCTATAGATTGAATAAATCTGTCTCCCATAGAAATACTTAAGAGTTTTAGTTCAGTCTTTTTATAAATCAAGGTGAACATGAACCAATTGATAAACCGGTCTTATATTCCCGAAGAACATCCTAGTATTATCAATCACCTCACAATAATCTTAATCTACTAGCGAAACAAGATATTTTAGAATCACAAACGATGAGACGAAGATGTTTGTGATTACTTTTATCTTGCCTACAGGAGAAATTAATCTCGAGTCAATTATTTCAATTGTACTCAATACGATAGAATCGGGCAAGATCAGAACACGCAACTACAAAGAGAATAGTTGGGTCTGACTTCACAATCCCAATGAAGCCTTTGAAGTCAGTAACCTACAGGGTCTCGAAGAAACCTAAGGTTAAAGGAGAATTGACTCTAGTTTATCCAACTAGTAACACACAGGAGGTGTGGGGACTAGGTTTCCCAGTTGCTAGAGTTATCCTTTATATAGTTTTCAAATCAGGGTTTGCAATCTAAGTTACCTTGGTAGCAAAGCATTCAATATTCACCGTTAGATGAAAAACTTGATTCAACCATGCTAATATCTTTCAAACGTTAGATCGAACTTAGCTTGTTACACATGAATGAAATGTACCCTCATTTAGGTTTATGTAACCGTACCCAAACATGTACACCATGTTGGCTCACAAATAGTTAACCGAGGTTAGCCATATGATTACTCTCATATCAAACTTATTCATCTTAACCATAACTAGTTCAAATGACTCAGATGAAACTAGTTAAAGAGTTGTTCAATTGCTATATTCTCATAGAATTATACAAGAACACGATTGAAGCAAAATCGTTTTGATTCACTCGAATCAATTCATGAACATTATAGCCACGGTTTGCAAATATTGCATTCCTTATTTTATAAATGTTTGTTCATGTACATAACCGATTTTATAACTTTAACCTTCAAGTATGCAAACGGGTACGCATACTTGAAATACCCGGACTAAGATTGGGTTTCGCCAGTACGCAAACGGGTACGCGAACTTTCAATCCCAGCATAAATTCTCGGACATGAACATGTACGCCAATACGCAAACGGTTATGCATACTTAGGTTCCCGAATTTCTCAAACCAACAGGTACGCGAACTGGTGCGCATACTATGGTTCCCGGACATGGATTACATATGTGCAAGAGTGCACAACATGACATATCCAATAATGGTTAAGTGTTCTAAACTCTTTTTTCAATCATTGAAACTTTCTTAGAGGATGACAATAGCCGTTTTCACACATTATTAGCATCAACGAAATTTTCAAGATATTTAAATAATCATAACAAAACATTCCAAGACTACACCAAATGATTGTATCACAGAAACCATGTAAGATGTTACTCGGAAATTTTCACATGATATAAGATGAAATTGGTTGAACGAAAGCTTGCCAACACATATTTCAAGAAATATGTAAGCAAGATAAACTCAGCTCGAAATCTCAAATGTGTATATAGAAAACTATATCGTAATACGACTTATGTCTCAATATAGGAGATAGAGTAGAAATAGACTTTCCAAGTGATGGATGAGTTTCCGTCTCCACATACCTTTTGTCGATGACGTTCCACAAGATCCCCTTAGTAGTTCTTTGTCTTCAAATGATGAACGCCGTGAAGTCTAAGCTCAACTACACAATCTATGTCCTAGTACGAGACATCTATAAATAGGCTAGAAATCAAGACTTATAGTTTTGATCACTAACATTGACAAACATGCTTGAGATAGCAACGCATTTGAGTTCGACCGAGCAGTGCTGTAGCAGTTACCCCTGCAGCAGTCTTGAATGTGATGATCAAAATCTTTGTTGACGGTATAAATTATGAAATTTGTAAGAAAATAGAAAAGGGTTCAGTTTAATTCAATTTAATTAAGATGAGTCCTTAATTTTGTGGTTTTCTATATGGAATATAAATCTATAAGATATCTCTTATCTAACTTAAATAGTGTAACTTCTTGAATACTATATGCCCCCAAATACCTTGCTTCTTTATCCTGGAAATGTATTTATGCTATCAAGAAAAACGACTATGTCTTTTATTTATTGAATTCTATATGATGATTCCCTTATCGATCTTTGGTGTTCTACAAGAAAAAATTAACCCTAATCCTCACTTCATCCCTGATCTTTCTTTTAAAGTTGTTCATTTTGTTGATCCAGATATTTGTGTTCGGAATTAAATTAATCTCAATTTTCCCTTTGACCAAAGTTTTTGTAAGAAATTTACTTTAGTCTCATTGAGGCTTATCTTTACTCCTAATTAGAAGGTTTGAGATCATAATTCGTCGTATCGGGTATTAGTATCGTATCGGCCCTCACAAATACGTATATTATATAGTGGTGTCGGTGTTACTGATTGATGCTGACTATAATTGATCAAAATTAATCGATTTTCATCTAAGGTATTATCATCCATATCATATAGGTTTGCGTATATGGATGTTTAAATACACTTTCAAGTGCAATAGATAAATTAAGTAGAGCTGATTGAACCATTGAATCCGGAAAATATTATAATTAAAATAACTTATGACATTAGATAGTGTGAAAATATATTAGAATCTGAGTTAACATCTCCAAAATTTGTTTTGTGGTGATATCCCGGTACTGCATATTTTAAGAACTAGATAATCTTCATAATATATTGTAACTCTGATTGAAAGATGCAAAATTGTTAACAACAGTAAAAATGTTTCTAATACTAATCTCTAGTTGCAGGCACTCAATTGGGATCCACCAGACAGAATACATTAAAATAAATATTGATGCATCTTTTGATAAAATTCCTTATACGGGGAGTATAGCTCTAATAGTGAGGAATTTTGCAAGTCAATGTCTTGGAGCAAAAGGGAAATTCTTCAATGGAGGAATGATAGTTGATCAGGAGGTGGAGCATCTTGAATGCTTGGCTATGAAGCTTGCAGTGGAATGAGCAAATGCTAGTGGCTACACCAAAGTTATTTTAAATCTGATAATGAAGTTTTAGTGAGGCCAATAAATGAACAAAACTCTTGTGTTCACTGGATGAATTAAGGAACTATCCTTGATATCCAATTCTTATTACAGGGTCATGAATCTTTCTTTTTTCAATCAGTGAATAGGTTAAAGAACGGTCAAGCTGATAAAATAGAAGAAAAGGCTAGAACTGATCAAGTAGATTTTGAGTACATTGATAATCTTCCACAGTGTATGCTGGATTGGGCAAAGGAAGTTATTACCAATTGTAATCAACATATTTATTTCAATGAAATCACACATTTTAAATTAAAAAAAATAACTATATAATCTTCATAAGATACTTCTAATCCTCCTGACAATCATAAATATTTCCAATGTGTACCGGAAACACACAAGGGCCAGAAATATAAATTAAGGTGTAAATTATTTTTACCATTTCCAATTCATTTGTGTTTTGAACAATAAAAATAATGTTTTACTATTAAATTGGTATAAAAATTTGAGCATGCGGTAATGTCTGCATGTCCTTAATTAGTAACCAACTCGTCAGTATCGGGCGGTGTCCGTACACATAGACATATAAGGGTCGATACGGCACAAATACAGTAACGGTAGATACATATCGGATTCCCAGGATACCTATAAATTGAGTAACTTGGACCAATGATAATAAATACAAAAAGGATGTGATAGATACAAATGTGTATGACGGATACCGCAAATTATAATTTGGATTCTACAATAAATAAAAAAAAACTCTATTTGAAATGTGTATACAATCTTTTGATCTTTTGAAGCAATTAAACTTCGACACTACGAAATCATTCTATAAGTCTAACATTTAGAGTTAAGCTTTTCTTTTGGTCATGTACTACTAATTTTATTCCTGTCACAGTTCTTATAGACTAGAAAAATTATATTTGATTTTAACGTATATCCTCTTTTTTTGAATAAAGAGGAACTCTCATGCATTCTTTAGTTTTTGTGATGTAGTAAGAGGAATTTTTTTTATTTGTTCCCTTAACATATAACCAATTATCTTTAGAAATTTTCCATGTATGGCTAGTTGTGCAATTAATTGGATTGTTTCTGGTCAATTAACCAACATATACTCATGATTATTTTTCCTTTATATCCTTGATTATGTGGTCTATATGGTATATGAACCAAGTTTTTTTGTTTTTTTTTCTAAATTAAAATAGTCGTTAATATGAATGCATCATATCCCTCATGTATATGTTGTTCCTCTCATTTCTCACTGCCCTAAAATGTGATGGAATCCTCCTCATGTGGATTGGTTTACATTACCTTTAATTGCATTTGGATGCATTATCAATCTTATTATTCATTTATACGAATTCTGTTTTAAATTTTCTTAATCTCTTCTTGAATATCGTCTATTTAGTATCTTTTTCTTCCTTTGTATTTCCGACAATCTCCGTATTGCATTCTTCCACCTATCGTTCTACACTAGTTACCTAATTTGTGATCATAGGAGGAAATTTAGTTTTCAACAACTTTAACTGTTATTTACAATGTCCGCGTTGTAAATGTAAGAGAGCTATTTGGGATCTACGTGGTTACCCTCGACAAAGCTATACAAGTAGAGTTGACACGCATTTTTTTTTTAAATGACTAATGGTTATATGTAAAGGCTAATAACCCTAATCTATTAGTGAAACAAAAGGACATGTACAAGTTAACTATATTTTTTGTTAAAACAAAATTAGAAAGATTAAATAAGTAGTTTTTTTCTTTCTTTCTCACTTGATTGCTTTTGTGAGTTAAAATACGACTATGTTTAGAAGTTGTTGAAAATTTCCAACATCATACATGTAAAGTCAACTATCTTTTTTATTATTATTGTTATTATGAAAATGCAAGATGTTCGTTTACCATAGTGTTTAATGACATATAATAAAACATTTAATACCCGCATCATTAGACGTGTGTTCATGACTCTTTTTTGTGATATAGGCTCTTCCTTTTCTTTCTTTTCTTCAGATTAATCAAGTTGTTCTTTTCGTGGTTTTAAGTTCTTGATGTTTTTCATTAGCGATGGGTTCAGAGTCTTCCATAATATATAGTGCCTGTTTTTTGTTTGTTTATTTCTTTTATCTATGCACATATATAACTCAAACATGTTTGGAAAACTGACAAGTGACAACGCATAAAAACAGTCAGATATTCAAATATATTTACAATATCGTAATTTCAATTAACAAACTCAACAAACAAAAACTTAGAAAAACAAAACATTATTCAAATACAATTACAAGATAACACTTTGAGATGCGAAAAATAACTCATAAATCACAATTATTTATATATTTTCAAATGTAAAAAAGTATCCAAAAAATAAAACATGAGAAACTAGGAAATTTTAGAAGACTTACATTGTGTAAGACCAATGTTTCTTATGTTATATCCATACAAGATGTTTATTGTTTAAAAATACGAAAAGACTTAGACTAATATCAATAGTGTATGAAAAATCTAAGGAAATATACCAACCGCCTTACCTAAAATCATTTAATAATTATTAATACTCGGTATTTATATTCAAATAACATTATAAACTACACACATGTGTTGATTGATCAGTTCGTGTGATATTAAAAAATAACCATACAGTGAGATTTTTTTTGAGTGTAAAAATGTGTTACACCTTTATCAATTAACATTGTTACTTTGACTTTGATTGTTTTTAGATAATTAGATAACTAAGTATGTGGTATGTACAATTTCTTTGACTGTTATATCAATCCAAAATTGGAAAGAAAACTATCCGATGGTCATTTATCATTATAAAGTTGTTGTTCATAATAACTTCAAAAAAAAACTAAAAACTAAATTTTAAATTTGACTCTATTGTAGTTCATAGATGTTTTTCATCTTATATGCCCAAGCCCCATGTGACCTAACTAATGAGGTTGATCATGGGATATCTCAATGGCGTTCGTTAGGATAACAACTTTTTTTGGTTGTGCGCAAACATTACACCGGTCATGCCCCTTGACAACCAATTGTACTAGTCTCAATTAATTAGGTCTCCTTCAATTAATTGTGCTAGTCTCAATTAACTGTCTGTTAATTAAGACATTTAATTGTTGTTAAGAAAAACAAAATTAAATGAAAAAAGTGATTAGTTTCCAAGAAAAATTTTAAATTTTAATTTTGCACCATTGTAGGAGTCTATAGTCCTTTTTCCTTCCCATATCAGGGACCCCACGATTTACCTGATGAGGTAGATCATGGGATGTCTCCATGGGTTTGGGTAGGGAAAATAGATGCATTTTGGCAGGGACAATAGATTACTATATTATCCATGCCTCCCTTGACGGATATGTGTCTGATGCTTTTCATGCAAAGGGAATTGAGGATGCTATGGGGACATCAGAGGCAGAGGGTAATAGATCCGGGTATTACCTTGGATTTTGGGACTGCAATGTCCAGCACCGGTTTGAATAACGTTTAGGTATGTTTAATTGTTCACTATATGCTATGCTTTTTCTCAGTTCTCATAAAGAAATATACTAATACAAACACTTGTTTTAGTTGATTGTGTGCAGGTTGGACTCCCCTCTAACTAGCAAGAGTCAACCTACTATTCAGAATTGTTTATTCAATATGCTATCTTTTTTTATAGGTGGGCTAGTTTTTTATCTGTGAAGGAGTCTGTTTATTATTGGTTTTAACCTCTTCTTTTTTTGAGAGATGTATGGTTTAAGCGTTAGTAATATGAACCAAAATCTACAGAAAGTCGAGAACATTGTACGGGACGTTCTCTCTTTATCGTACCAAATCACATGTGACGACCCTGGATTTATATTAATAGTCCGGCCGGCCCTACAAACATAGGTTTATATAGCTCACGCTAGTCAAAAACACGTCTAATTGAAATGAAATCAATATTGAATTAAAAACAATATTGCAAGAAGACCTCTTTCTCATAAGAGTAATTACTTAACTTGACTAAAAGTTCTACTAATGAAATACTTTAGTATTAACAAATTTTGATAAGAAAAATATTTGAAAAGAATAACAACTAACAATGTGATAAACTTTAGAAAATAAATGAAAACAAATTCAACAGAAAAACACATCAAGGAAGAGATTCCACTTCTTCCCAGATACTGCAGCGGAAACTCAAGAAAACCCACAACTAGCCCACTTTATTATTCTGCTACCTGAAAGGAGAAAAATCAACACAAGGTCAGAGCCTTGGAAATGAAAGTTCACTCTCAATCCATATATATACCGATACCATATAAGATACAAAAGTATAAAGGTAGTCTATATGTTTTAACTACAATGAAACTAGAGGAGAGGTTTAGCATTCCAACCAAGTAATGGTGCCGCTTACCTTCGGCAATTCACAAAAGAACATACACAATGAAGAATAAAATATTTACATTCTATCCAGCGCTTGTGTCCCTGATCTCTTGGCTTATCCAACTCATCTACTACCCACCGTGACACTCAGCCTATTTGAATAGACGAGGCCCTGCTCTCTTAGTAAGTAGATTCACATACAACAAATCATTCGATAAGGATTTAAATCCTATCAATACTTCAACACCTTTACAAGACATTTCAGAAGTCTAGAGTTCACACTTTTACTTCAATGCAACATCCATTCTCACAAGAACAACAAGAATGCAAAATACATACTATAACACATAACGGTTCAGAACTATCCCATCAGTTTTACACCAAACACCATAACTGGACCTGTCACATTCCTTATGAACTCTAACTGATGCCAAAGAAATTTCTACCACACATTCATAGATATAACACAGTCATTTTCCCATAATTTCAGAGGAAAGTAACGGTTAGAAACCAAAGTACGACCAATTCTATATGAACATCGAAAACCGAATTAAGGTACCTCTCGAACTCGGTTTTAAGTGAAATTTTTACAGAAATATCATTGAATAAATGGATTATTCTCATTAAAATTTTAGAAAATTATATGCAGTGTAGGTATACGATTTTAGGTTTTCAGAACTGCCTAATTACGTAAAATCTGCAGAACCAGACTCTGAAATACTGAAGTTTAACTGACCTCCCATCGTCTGATCATTCTTAAATTTTGGTCGAGTGATAATTACATAGCAAGGAATAACATATTCAAAAATCACGATGATCCGATGGTTAGATCATAGTTGATGGATCAATAAGTAACTAATTTTTCAGGTGTCAGGATAAAACCCAAAACGAATTTAACCTAGAATCTCGACATCTTATCCTAGATTTTCAAGAGAATGAACAATTGAAGCTTACATAATACCAATAGTATATGATAAAGTAAGAAAGAACTTGCCTTTGTCTTGAGAAAACTTAGAAATCCTTTAATTCCAGCATCATCTTCCTTGACGCCGTGTGTTTCCTTCTTTGACGAGAGAACTAGTTTTTTGGTATCTAAATCAGGCTGCTAAACTTAGGCTTTCATTTATAAAATCTTTCTGACCTAGTTATGACTACACACAACCATTTTTCTAAGGGCAGCCTATTAGTGAATACATAAGTCATCTTACACCACTAGTATGCTCACACAACGAATAAAGTTTAGCTAAACATTCATAATTATTGAGTAATGGGGTATTACATTCTTCCCCCTAAAAAAAACGATTTCGTCCTCGAAATCAACATACCTCGGAGTGGAACACGAAAGAATAATACCTTCAATATGACACTGAAAGCAAGCATGTCAAGCACTAACACTGAAACCAACCAAATTAGTTAGAAAGTCTAAACACTCTAACTGCTAACCATTCTCCCCCATCCCCAAAAGACAGACTATAAAACCGAGAGATCACTCTTTTAAAACCAAGGCAAAACCGATGGGAAAACTCGGCGACCAATACTCTTGAAAAAAAACTAACTCAGTTACTTAAACTCTTAATATAAATTATCATCCGACAAAAATGTATTTCTTTTACAGACAACTCTAAAAAAAAACTTGTGAGCTCATACGCACAGCCCGAGTAAATCAGAACCGTGCTCTGTTACCAACTGTGACGATCCTGGACTTATATTAATAGTCCGGCCGGCCCTACCAATAGCAATTCAAGATCTTTCCATACAAACATAGGTTTATATAGCTCACGCTAGTCAAAAACACGTCTAACTGAAATGAAATCAATATTGAATTAAAAACAATACTGCAAGAAGACCTCTTTCTCATAAGAGTAAGTATAAAAGTTCTACTAATGAAATACTTTAGTATTAAAAAAGTTTTGATAAGAAAAATATTTGAAAAGAATAACAACTAACAATGTGATAACCTTTAGAAAATAAATGAAAACAAATTCAACAGAAAAACACATCAAGGAAGAGATTCCACTTCTTCCCAGATACTGTAACGGAAACTCAAGAAAACCCCACAACTAGCCCACTTTATTATTCTGCTACCTGAAAGGGGGAAAATCAACACAAGGTTAGAGCCTTGGAAATGCAAGTCCACTCTCAATCCATCATATATATACCGATAGCATATAAGATACAAAGTATAAAGGTAGTCTATATGTTTTAACTACAATGAAACTAGAGGAGAGGTTTAGCATTCCAACCAAGTAATGATGCCGCTTACCTTCGGAAATTCACAAAAGAATATACACAATGGAGAATAAAAGACTTACATTCTATCCAGCGCCCACCGGTGCTCACAAGCTATATGCTATCGTGTCCCTGATCTCTTGGCTTATCCAACTTATCTACTACTGTATGAGCTGTAGTAGGCACAACAAATAAATAAATATATATTTCCCACTAATTAACTGGTAATATAGCGGTAGTAAGATATCGTTCCCACAGAGAGTTGTGTAATTGATAGGTTATTTGAAATAGCAAAATAAAGTAAATAACAAAAAGAGGGTTTTGGTTTATAAGATAAATAAAGACAATAAGAAGAAAGGGATGATTAAGGAATCCTTCGCCGTTACCAAGCATTAACAGGATTAGAATACTTATCTATCGTTCATAAGAACCATTCATCGCCAACCTTAGGAAAGCAGCTAAAGCAGTGTTATCCCAAAAGTCCCTTATGTAACTGGATACTGAAGCGCTCGCATATCAAGTTCTATCCAACCAAACCTCCAAGTAGTAGTGCAGTCAAGATGTAACCCAGCGGAAGCTTTAAGTTATGTGAACTTAGGTTAATCCTAGCAGTTAGACTCTTAGCGCAAGATCCACTTACTAGTGTTGTCTTCACACATGATTGCTCCATAGAATCCCTCTACGAGGTCTCACATTCTATACTTGTGTAAGGGTTATTCAACAATTACATGGATATCCTAACCCTTTACTAGCAATAGAATGATCAAAAGATTAATCCAATTGTACACTTGAACAATCTAGAAATCAATCATCAACCCTACATATAGTGAAAACAACCGATGATGATTAAAACTCTCAATAGGTTTGTATTATTAATAAAGCTTCACGCTTATCACATTGAATTCATCCTTAATCAACAAAGGATTTTAGCTACTCATATTACAAAGAAGATGAAGAATGGTGGTTTCCCCCTAAAGGGGTAAACCCCAGGTTTTTGATGTAGAACTTGTGATATGAGATGATATTATTTTACATAACCTAATACCTTTTTATAGGTTTACATTTCTTGGTCTCCTAGTATTTAGTTTGGTTCAAGAACCCGACTCGAAATAACGACCCCAAACGTGCCCTTAGGCTTTCCAAGGTGTTAATACACGTTTTCCACTTGCTAAGTTCGCGAACCCAGTCCGCGAACTTCAAATTCCAACAAATATTTTCGGAATTAAAGTATGAAACCCGTCCGTGAACTTTACTATCTTCGGTATTCAATAAAAGCTTGTTTTGGCCACAACTTCTTCATCCGAACTCGGAATGACCTCATTCTTTTTGCATTCTTTTTATCTTTCAATTCTGTTCAAGGTGATGATGAGAAATCCTTAATTTGAATGAGTTAATGTCCGTCTTTGTCCCTTCTATTGATTTCGAGTGTTTTGCTCTTTTTCGTCGCACTTCTTCCACTTTTGGACTTGGGAATTTGGATACTTGGAATACTTATCTTCCTAGTTCTTTTCAGCACTTCATAGATCCTTTTTGGATGATTCACCTAATTGAGACAAATAAGAGAAAACCAAAGTAATAATACGACTACATGCAAGAATAATAGCTAAAACAAGTATGGAATGGACACTAAAATCATATGAATTATGCACTTATCAAATTCCCCCACACTTAGCTTTTGCTAGTCCTCAAGCAAACTAAATAAAACTAATCCTAAATACAACAACTCCATGTCGTGAGGATACGGTTACTCTTAGCATGAATAACAGGCCTTTAAACCCCTAGGTGTCTCTAGTGGACGAGTTATAGTCTCGTGAGGGATTACAAGAGGTATACCCACAAAACCTACACCAATCTCTCGCCTTGGAAGAACCACTAAGGATAGACACAAAGTAAAAAGACAAATAATTAGCTTACAATTGTTCTTTAGCTGCAAACATCCCACATACATTCCAATCCGCACACACAAGCAATTACTTAAGTGTGACATTCAACCTGTTTGCAAGACTATACTAAGATAGTCATCGTACTTGTTTCAACTTTTGTCACAACACTCGCATACTGAAATCACATGGATAGATAAGAGAATGGAAATAAAAAAGTGAAGTGTGCAAATGTTGACTAAAGTGAAAGATGTTACCCAAAATACTTGTATGAATGTCGTCAAAGGATATATATTTACAGCGCAATAGTTGAGAGAAACATCAATTTAACTCGACCACATGATTAGATACTCTAAGCGCATGTTCCTTTTCAGCAAGTATGTGATAGTTGCCTTGGATCCTGCGTTCCATGCTTGCTTAGGCGACGGAGACAGGGACAACGTTTCACACATACTGCTATAAAAGTGTCAAGAACCTCATCAATAGTCTTTTTGACTTGCTATATAACGATGATATGATTTTTGTTTTCATCGACTATGATTAGTCCGAAATTACGGACCTATCATGTATTAGTTATCGATAAATGAAGAAGAGCCTTATATAAATATTCTTTTCTTTTCTTTTCGTATCACTCTTTATGAGTGTAAGACAATTGTCTTATGGGGATTTTATATACTCAATCAATGATTACCTTGCTACGACATCCACGGTAGTATCAGGATCCCACCAAATCACTTTAGAGAAACATATAACTGCAAAAATAAAAAGAAAGTGATTCAGTAATGATTAATAGCGAGGATAAATATTTCAAACGACTAACATATCTTAGTTTCGCATTCAATTATGAACGTATATACTTAAGGATTGAAATAAATTGAACTCAATCTATAGCCGTAAGAACTGTTTCAACCTTAAGAGGTTTAGAGTGTCATCCTAAATAGCTCATAATTAACTCCAAAAGATGCAGTCTCAAGAATGCAATAAATAAAAGAGTATGATTTTTTTTATATATGCCAAGCATACTTAACTAATCCCCCACACTTAAACTCAACATTGTCCTCAATGTTCAAAACCAAAAGTTCTGATTTCTGACATAACAGCTCTGGAAAACTCAAAAAATGTACAGATGGGTATGGAACTAGGAAAAACATCCTAAACAAAAGTTGTTCTCCTACGTCTTTTCTATAAGGTGTCAAAAGGAGACAGTGTTTCGATAAATGGTCTGAATTTTACGTCCTCCGGATTGACTGACATGCAATCTGAAAAAGTTCTGGAAAAATTCCGAAACTCAAATGTCCAGGCCTATCGTTCCAACTTAACAGACTCCGAATTCAGATTTTATTTTTGGAAAGGAAAGGTATGTCTGTACTCTTTAAAAGTTGGGGTCAAACACTCAAATCGGACTCCGTATGAAGTCTCGAGAGCTATTTTGGTGAAAAGTGCGCAGTCAGAATTTTCTGACGAGAATTCGTCAAAACATTCATTATAGATATGAGAATTTGTAAAATCTAAGACGGAAATGCAAGATATGATATGAAAAACTAAGAAAAATAAAAACAAAAGGGATAGAGATACAAAACCGATGGTTTTCCTCCCACGAAGCGCTTGGTTTAACGTCGTCAAAGCCTGGCGTTATTGTTATCGTCGGTACACCAATAATCTGAAAATTTGGTAATCCTTCCAAATAACAATCTGCAATTCAAGTAATAGCTTCACAAAATATAAATATTAAGGCTATCACTTTATTGAAGTTTCCCCAACACTTAGTCCTCTCTACACTCGGAAGTGGATAGAGAACATAGAATTCGGGAACTTCAAAAGGTTCCTCAGCTTGGTGAACCTGCACAATACGCGAATCAAACACATCAACTGGTGGGTACTTAAAAGCAAAATAATCCGTTAAAACTTTGGAAGCGCACAACTCCAATCCTAAATGAGCTATTTTCTTAAAAGTTGGTTAACAACTCTTTGAGAAACTACTTCAATTGGATGGAAATGATCAATAGATATAGAATTATGCAAAGGATTAGACAAACCTTGTATCGGATCCTCATTTGTAATTAACAGTGAATTATTTACCTCGAGTATATCGTGGTCCTCTATCGAACTATTATTATCTAGCTCAATTGAGTCTTCCACGACTTTAATCAAATTGGTTTCATTCTCAATCTCAATTTCTTCGTCAACCTCTTTATCGGAATCAGAATCTTCCCCTAAAAATTCTAGTTCATTGGTTCAAATACTAGGGTCTTCCGTATGAGTCTCCGACAAAGATAAAATCGGGTCTACTTCTTGCAAATCAACCGGCCTAAAAACATTGTAATATGAATGTTCATTGTAACGTTTATATGCATTTGAGTATGTCACACGTTCATAACAATGGTTCGGTCATACCAAGACTCCTCCTTTTGAATAGGCGAATGATTATTATTACGATCTGGAGTTGGAATAAATTCATCATTGTTACAAAGGCTTTCCAAAGGTTGCTCATATTTCTCCGTTTCTTTCTCAAGACGATTCACGTCTCTCCTTAAGTTGTTAATACCCTCTTGAAGTTCTTGGAGTGATTGATCAACACTTTGTTGATGTTGATCAATACTTTTTAGACGTAGCTCAATACTTTGTTGACGTTGCTCTAATCCTTCATAATAATTTTCTATTTGCACATGAAGATCTTCCAACATGCTACATATTTTTTCTGCAACACTTGAAGAAATAGGACTAGAAGCATAACTATCCTCTCATCCTTGTGATTGTTCACTTACATGCCCTTCATAAGGTTGTTGACATGTATGAGAATATCCGTAAGGTTCCCTGGGATATTGATCATATCCAAAAGATTGGTTTTGATTATACCCATAGGATGGTTGGTAGTTATCATATGAATGAGATTGAAAACCATGACTACCACAATTATATGATTGATCTTGTGCTTCGTACATGTTATTTCCGTAAGGAAACATGACGACTCACAAGAAAAATAAAATCAAAACAAAAAAAATTAAAACAAGCTAAACAAATAACAAATCAATTAGCGACTGCTCCCCGGCAGCGGGGCCAAAATTTGTATGGGCTGTCGTAGGCACAACAAATTAATAAATATACTTCCCACTAATTAATTGGTAATATAGCGGTAGTAAGATATCGTTCCCACAGAGAGCTGTGTAATTGATAGGTTATTTGAAATAGCAAAATAAAGTAAATAACAAAAAGGGGGTTTTGGTTTATAAGATAAATAAAGACAATAAGAAGAAAGGATGATTAAGGAATCCTTCGCTGTTACCAAGCATTAACAGGTTTAGAATACTTATTTATCGTTCGTAAGAACCATTCATCACCAACCGTAGGAAAGAAGCTAGAGCAGTGCTATCCCCAAAGTCCTTTATGTAACTGGATACCGAAGCGCTCGCATATCAAGTTCTATCCAACCGAACCACCAAGTAGTAGCGCACTCAAGGTGTAACCCAATAGAAGCTTTAAGTTATGTGAACTTAGGTTAATCCTAGTAGTTAGACTCTTAGCGCAAGGTCCACTTACTAGTGTTGTCGTCACACATGATTGCTTCATAGAATCCCTCTACGAGGTCTCACGTTCTCTACTTGTGTAAGGGTTATTCAACAATTACACGGATATCCTAACCCTTTACTAGCAATAGAATGATCAAAAGATTAATCCAATTGTACACTTGAACAATCTAGAAATCAATCATAAACCCTAGATATAGTGAAAACAAACGATGATGATTAAAACTCTCAATAGGTTTGTATTATTAATAAAGATTCACGCTTAAAACATTGAATTCATCCTTAATCAACAAAGGATTTAGCTACTCATATTACAAAGAAGATGAAGAATGGTGGTTTCCCCCTAAAGGGGTAAACCCTAGGTTTTTGATGTAGAACTTGTGATATGAGATGATATTATTTTAAATAACCTAATACCTTTTTATAGGTTTACATTGCTTGGTATCCAAGTATTTAGTTCGGTTCAAGAACCCAACTCGAAATAACGACCCCAAACGTGCCCTTAGGCTTTCCAAGGTGTTAATACACGTTTTCCACTTGTTAAGTTCGCGAACTCAGTCCGCGAACTTCAAATTCCAGAAGATATTTTCGGAATTAAAGTATGAAACCCGTCCGTGAACTTTACTGTCTTCGGTATTCAATAAAAGCTTGTTTTGGTCACAACTTCTTCATCCGAACTCGGAATGACCTCGTTCTTTTTATCTTTCAATTCTGTTCAAGATGATGATGAGAAATCCTTAATTTGAATGAGTTAAGATCCGTCTTTGTCCCTTCTCTTGATTTTGAGCGTTTTGCTCTTTTTCGTCGCACTTCTTCCACTCTTGGACTTGGGCACTTGGAATACTTTTCTTCCTAGATCTTTTCAGCACTTCGTAGCTCCTTTTTGGATGATTCACCTAATTGAGACAAATAAGAGAAAACCAAAGTAATAATACGACTACATGTAAGAATAAAGCTAAAACAAGTATGGAATGAATACTAAAATAATATGAATTATGCACTTATCAACTACCCACCGCGACACTCAGCCTATTTGAATAGACGAGGCCCTGCTCTCTTAGTAAGTAGATTCACATACAACATATCATTCGATAAGGATTTAAATCCTATCAATACTTCAACACCTTTACAAGACATTTCAGAAGTCTAGAGTTCACACTTGCACTTTGATGCAACATACATTCTCACAAGAACAACAAGAATGCAAAATACATACTATAGCACATAACGGTTCAGAACTATCCCATCAGTTTTACACCAAACACCGTAACTGGACCTGTCACATTCCTTATGAACTCTAACCTGATGCCAAAGAAATTTATACCACACATTCATAGATATAACACAGGCATTGTCCCATAATTTCAGAGTAAAGTAACGGTTAGAAACCAAAGTACGACAAATTCTATATGAACATCGAAAACTGAATTCCAACCAATTCACCTATAAAAGTCAGTTGGTTAAGGTACCTCCCAAACTCGGTTTTAAGTGAAAGATTTACAGAAATATTATTGACTAAATGGGTTACTTTCATTAAAATTTCAGAGAATTATATGCAGTGTAGATATATGATTTTACGTTTTCAGAACTGCCTAATTACATAAAATCTTCAGAACCAGACTCTGAAATACAGAACTTTAGCTGAGCTATCCTCGTCTGATCTTTCTTAGATTTTGGTCGAATGATAGTTACATAGAAAGGAATAACATATTCAAAAATCACGATGATCCGATGGTTAGATCTTAGTTTATGGATCAATCCGTAACTAGTTTTTCAGGTCAGGAATAAAACCGAAAACGAATTTAACCTAGAATCTCTACATCTTATCCTAGATTTTCAAGAGAATTGAACCTTACATAATACTAATAGTACATGATAAAGCAATAAAGAACTTGTCTTTATCTTGAGCAACCTTAGAAATCCTTTAGTTTCAGCTGCATCTTCCTTGACGCCGTGTGATTCCTTCTTTGACGAGAGAACTAGTTTTTTGGTATCTAAATCACGCTGCTAAACTTAGGCTTTTATTTATTTTATCTTTCTGACCTAGTTATGACTACACACAACCATTTTTCTAAGGGAAGCCTATTAGTGAATACATAAGTCATCTTACACCACTAATATGCTCACACAACGAATAGAATTTAGTTAAACGTTCATAATTATTGAGTAACGGGGTATTACATCACAACTAGTAACAATATTTATATCTAACTTCTTTCTGACAGGCGGTTTGCGCTACTAGGATATCTGGATTGCAAAATATTGACATATTTCGAACCACATTTCCCAGTTATGAGGTGTTTTAATGCTCTGGAGAAAAATATATTATTTGCCCCTCAACCTAATATTACAATTATACCATATTTAATATTACAAACGATGCCCTTTCTGTAGGTCAAATATACAATTGAAACTCGATAAAATAATGCCTTTGGGATCACCAAAAATTAATGCGTATCTATTTATTCCAAATTATTTGACACTCTGCAAACCAATTTATTTTCTAATATTATTTTAAGTGATTTATATTTTAACATGTCAATCATTGTGTGTGATAGTTTATTAATAAAAATGCAATTTTGAGTGGATAAAATTAAAAACTCGCCGGATTCGGGTATATCTAAACTAATCGGATGATGACCGAAGGGAGGAGTCTCTTGGGGATGAAAAAATGTGTTCCTGTCCGCCACATTTTCTGTGCAAAAAAAAAGAAAAAATTTAATTTCTTCGGTTTTAGAATCAAATCGAGACGACTGATAAAATTGATCATGCATTTTAATAAAAGACAATCCAATGAACAAATAACATGTTCAACGTTCATCAAAAAATCCATTCATTCGACTGGAATCGATAAATTTAAGAATCCCTTTCATGCAAAATTTCATCACTGTTTTTTTGTTGTTCTCCTAATGGAATTCTACGAAATCGAAATGGAAAATTTCTAAAATTGAAAAGCAAAATTAACATGAATAACCCATTCAACAGATTTACTGATCGAATCTTATATAGTGGTAAATAGAGTTGTCGTTCACTCGGACTTGATTAGATTGATTTTAAGAATTAATAAACTAAAATAAAAGAAAAATATATACAAAATATTGCCACAAGATGAAGAGAGAACTGGGACTAGGATTTCGTCGAATTCATAACATATGGTTCGATTTATTTATTCTCAACAATTAAAGCTCAATAAATAAAATTAACATGGACTCTGATTTTGCCAAGGTAGATTCTCAAAAGATTATTTGTAAATCCTAAGCATGATGTATCAAAACATTTAATATAAGCATACCTCATCAAATTAAATGACAACCAATTAATTCAAATCATATTTCAATTAAAATTAATGCAAAAGTGTTAAAAGAATTAAATAATTTTACACATGTATGAAATTCGTCTTCCTCGTCGTCCCAGTGTTGGGGATTGGCTCATCACGTCGAAAACACACTTAAAAAATTTATTCATGACTCAAAAAGTGGTTTACAAATGATGAAAATGTGAGAAAATTATTAAAGCAGTGATTTTCTTTTCTCTCCCAAAACTCCTCCCAAATGTGCTCTCTATCTCTCTATTTATACATACAAATACACATCAGTCAAATATATTCTTCCATAACTCCAAAATATTCTTCTTTTTAGTTAAAAGTATCTTCAAGAATTTTTCCTTCTCTTTATTCTATATGTGTCTTTACCAAACCTATATCTTCTTTAATTCGCAGAATAAAATCCAAGATAAAATCTTCTAAGGATATCTTTCTTGTTTAATACAAGATAACTTCCTTTTTCTTCAAAACTTCATGTTTGTAAGTCAAGAAGATATTTTTATCTTAAAGATAATAAATCCTTTATCGTTGAAACCAAATTTCCCGCCCCCTTAACCAGTAATGGGGTGCGATTAGCAGTTGGCTCCCTGGGGTACCTCTTATCAGTTAGGTACCCCTTATCCAAAACTGAGAGTCCGAATAACATGTGTCCTCCGGGTGCCTATACCAACTTTTCGAGCCGAATTTTCCAAAAATGTTTATTTTCCAAAAATACCTACAAGCACATAAAACACCATGATAAGTAGAAAATCGAGTACCAACAATACTGAAAATTGAGGACATTTAGGGCACAAAAATTTGTCTATCAAATACCCCAAACTTATTATTTGCTAGTCCTCGAGCAAATCTAATCTAGAAAAATAAAAATGACTACACTTAGCACGTGCAACAAGCCGTTAAACCGCTAGGTGGCCCTAGCGGCGGAGTGTTGTCTCCGGAGGGTTTACCGGAGGTGTACCCACAAAACCTTTACTCCGGACCCTAGCTATCTACGCAAAACCTTGGAAGGCACTAAAGAATCTCCTTGGTCGGCGTAGTCTCATTGACTACAGGAGGAAGTACCCTGATGCGAAATTCCAATGGTTGTACACGAGTTTGCATTCAAGCATACTAAAATTCATATAAGTGACAGAGCTCTACTAAGATAGTTTCTGTACATCATAACCGGAGTCAACCAATCACATGGAAATATTAAGAAGATGGATGTAGAGAAAAACATAGATGGTTTTGATGTTGACTAAGGTGAACCTATCCTAATGGAGTGAGATACCGCTCTGACTAATATCAACACAGCTGGCATATACAAGGGAACCAGCGGGTGATAATCTTAACTCTAGGTCAACACAACTGGCATATACAAGGGCTCCAGTGGTCGAATTTATTGAATTTATTGTATCTCAATCACTCTATTTAACCCAATCACTTATAAGAAAATAAAAACAGAAGGTGAAAAGGATTCAACGAGATATGGCGAAACTACCATGTTTTTTTTAAAAAAAATTCTAACACCTGAGCTCTGTGCTTTTATGAATAGACTCTTTAGATGTTTCCATCTAATCAGATTGGTTCCTCAACTCCTATAACCAAGATTCTTTCATCCACTTAGATTGGTTAGTGCCATCCTTAATAAACATAAATTTCTAGGCTCTGGAGTTTATTTATTGCAAATAAAAAGTTTCTCCCATACCCCCAAAATTAAATCTAACATTGTCCTCAATGATCTAAAGATAAAATTAAAACCATATGAACAAGGAGAAACTGTTACCATTTGAAGCAAAATAGTTAAGGAAAGATATTACCGTATTGCATGAGACTGGGTTACCTCCCAAGAAGTGTTAAGTTTAAAGTCTTCAGCCAGACTAAGAAAGGATTAGTCACCCTATAGAATCATAAAGTAATAGCCGGAATAATTGTGTATCACCAAAACCAAATAAAGTTATCACAAGTAAAAGGAATCTGCACCATAAAGCACACCCTTGTCTAGTTTCCTGTTTAAGACAACTACATCTAGCTGTGGTTCAGGTTCAGGTTCTATAACTGGGTCTAGATAACATATTTTCTTGGTTGCATTTCCTCAAAAGTTAGATATGAATGTTCAGGTTCTAGAGTCTGGAAAAACTCAAATAAAAACTTAGAAGCACATAATAATAACCTAAATAATTGCGGATCCTTAAAGTCAATCAAATTTGACGTACACAACTGACCACAAAGAGAGTGGTGGTCTTCCTTAAACAAATATGTCGACCCTAATATCCTAAAGTAATTAGGTTTAGTCTCGAAACTTAATATCTGACACATTTGAATTTCATAAGTTCCCACAATTGGAGAAAAAGTTTTTGGTGGGAAAACAAAGTCAATCGAGGTATTGTAGCCTGGGTTAACCACATCAACCAGAGGATGGGTTTCTAACAACTGAACTTCTTTCTGGACATCATTAGGTTCAGGAAAACGTGTATGAAGATAATCTTGTAAAATGGTTGAGGCATATATGTTAATTTCCAAGTGAGGGAACTTTGTAAGAGTTAAAGCACATGGAGAATAAAAATCACCCCCAAACTTAGAGTTTTCAGTGTCTCTATAAAGACTAGTTACAAGTTCCCTAGTTTCAAGGTTATCAGATTCCTGAAAATGGTCAATTGATTCTTCTAAGTCAGGTACATCCTCACTCATCTCTACGATTTCATTTTGTTTTTCTAATACTAATGTTTCTAAATCGCTAGACTCAAAAACAATATTCTCAGGATAAACCCGCTCCTCTAAACTATCATCGCCTTCGTAATCAAAAGGAAATACTACATCATCTAAGGAAGTCTTATCTTTAGTCAAATCCTCGTCCTTTTGAATAGGTGAATAATTATTAAAATTATTTGGATTTGAACTAGATATAATATTATCATTATAAAGCTCAGTTGGAGTAACAATTTCCTGATCACTATGCCTAAATATTTCAGATTCTTCATCAGCACTATCCTCATCATAATTATAATAACATGAAAATGGTTGAACCTCATCTAAAGTATTGCTTCCAATTTTATCCTTGTCATCTTGATTATGTAAATAAAAAATTTCCTCACTTTCAAGGTTGATTTTTGAAGCAATGTATTGGCAATTCAGTGTAATTCGAGCAATTCTTTCTTCCGTCTCTAACTCAAGCCTACGTGTTGATTCAGCAAACTCACGTGTTGACTCAGTTAACTTACATGTTGACTCAGCTAACTTCCTGAAGTTCTCTTCTAAAGAAGGTTCACTCATTGTTACAGTTCTTTCGTCTATAACTAAGTCATCTGTGTCGCTGACTTATGTGTCGACTCATGTAACTTACACGTTGACTCAAGTATCTTACGTGCCTCATCTAAAGAAGAGGAATTATAGGAATTTTGCTCGTATGACCGGTGGGCATGTGGATAGTAATTGGGCTCACCATGGTATGACCCATAACCTTGAAAAGTTTGGTGATCCCAACCACTATTCACACTATGGTCATAAAAAGAATAATGTTCATGTTGCTCAGTCGAATAATCATTGTACTGGCTATACCAGTTCGACATCCTAACTGCAAGGGAAATCTATACAAACACAAAGAAGGATGACTCGACCACAACAAGCCTATTTTATCTAGCAAACAAAAATCATGATGGCTCCCTTAGATTGTTTCTAGACCAGCTTTTATTCTTTCAAAAACTTGGTAGGTTTGGAAACCTACAATAATAATACTGCAAGTGCACAGTGTCTAACTAGTAGATAATGACAAATACAGGTCGTTCCCACGAGGAGTGTGAAAATACTACTACTAACTAATACCAAAAACTAACAAATCAATAAGGTGATGTTTGACAAATTTTCAGATATTCTGGATAAAATGAAATAATAAATAATTCTAACAATAAACAAAATGGGTAACGGGTTGTTAATTTTTTCGATTTCCACCAATTCAATCATATAAACTCGACTAATCTCTATTTATTACTCAAGACAAATTTCGAAATCAATCTCATATCTCGGAAGATAATATGTTTAAATTCTAAAATATGGTTTCTCCGCTGTAATTTCCTTCGCTTCACGGGTAATGATTCTAAAGTATTACATATCAATCCTAAAGCATATTGCGTCAAAGAATTTAACCAAGCACGCTATATCAATTGAAAAGTATAAGTAATCAAGAAAATCACATAATCGATTAAACACCAAGCTATATGAAGAGAAATCACTAATCAATGAATCATTATTAGAAATATCATCGTAGAGTTCATATAAATAAATTGGCTTCAATCTAAACCCTAACAAACAACTTAGCAAACCATGAGAAAAGAAAACTCAAATACACCAAATCCTTGTCGCCTCTTCTCTCTGTCAACGGCTCTGCGGCCGCGTCCCCACTTTTTCATTTTGAAAAAACACATAAATATATTCCACAGATGAATTCACGTCGTCACCACATCACCTCCCAATAGAAGTCTGCCACATGTCATGAAATACAATCCGCCCAATAATATTGTGTCGCATGTCGTAATATGACGAAACATTGTAAAGTATCAACGAATATCCACTTTCCATAGTATATGAAACCACCAAGGAAATGAATTAATTTCATTTAAAAAGCATGATATTTTCTTGTATGTGCTGGGACCACCTTAATTATATTTGCACAAATGACGTCATTTGGTCTCAAACATTCCTTCATATTCTTTATATATATATAGCAAGAGAACTTATGTAAGGACAAGATATGTTAGTCTTTCCTTTTTCTTCATTTGCACGTGGTCATGGAGGTGATATTCTTCCATTCTTATGCTTGCAATAATAAAGTCACTCTTGACCAATCTTAGGTGGCATTAGTGTGCTGACGTCGACTCGCTTCACCATGCATTAATTGAAGAGCAAATTAAAACTTGTCTGCTCATTGTGACCTCGGCTGTGAAATAATTCTATGCTGCTGATATATATGGAGATACCAGGCCAACATAATAAGTGTTGCTGATATATAGAAATATCAGGCCAGCATAATAAGTGCTGCTGATATATAGAAATACCAGGCCAACATATGTGATCATTTTGGTTGCCGATACATGGAAATACCATGCCAACCCCATTTCATCATTGTGGTTGCTGATACATGGAAATACCAGGCAAACCACGTTTCATCATTGTGGTTGCTGACATATGGAAATACCAGGCCAACCACATTTTACAATTTTCGTCGCAAACACCATTAAGTCTCACATTTTGTTGTTTATTCGCTGGATGATCGAATTCACTTGTACTTTCTACAAAAGCACTAAAATAGTATTAGTAATTAAATATTGTATCATAGATAATATAAATATGAGTATAAAATGTAGCATATACATGCTTATCAATACCCCCACACTTATATTTTGCTAGTCCTCGAGCAAAACAGAGATATTATGCAATTGATTTTTTTTTATTCCAAGAAAAGTGAAAACCTACAAAAATATGGATAATTACCCACTCTCCCACACTTAAACATAATCATTACATTGTCCTCAATGTAATTGAGTCATACAACATAAAAATTAAGATGGGAAATACAAAAATAAACAATAAAAATAAGAGATAGAGTAGAGGGAACAAATCTGATGGGTTGATTCCCATGAAGCGAAATGTATTTGTTCCCTACTTGCCAATAGCATGTAGTCTCAAACAAGGTAAGGTTGGTACCCCAAAGTAGACATCCAATCATATATATAGAGTCTAAAAAATTGAGGATCATCCCAACTAATCCGGTCAGCTGAAGATATGTCCCTGTGAACACTATAAACCTCCAAAACGGTATGTAAATTCATTCTCAATCGAAAACTGTAAGTGATATTCAAATAATGCATTGATGGGATAAGTAAATCATTACCATACGCAACAAATTCATATTGCTTGACAGTTTTTATTGGCGGAACACGCTCTAAATCAGGTTCTAAATCAGCTGAAATTATTTCCACGGAACAAGAGCTCAATGGAGCAATAATATCACGACTCATAGACCCATTATCATCTAAAACGGTTTCATTATTAATATCATCAAGACGAAAAAATTCAGAACTTAATGGCTTAAGGGTCAAGGTCGGATCTTTCTCGACTGATGGAACTAGTCGAGACTCGGACAAAACTACAGGTTCTAATTTGGGGTTCCATTTATTAGCGTATAGCAACGGCGCAGAGTTTAACAAGGCATTGAATTCACAAATAACACTATCATCATCAAAACCAAACCCAAAATGAGCTAAGCAAACCTCTAATGGATCTTCCAAGTGGATCTTGCAAAAGCTTGCCGAGTACGTACTTGCTTTTCACCCGCAGTACTTTGGACTAAGGTACCTAAAAAAAATCAAGCAAACTGCATAAAAAGACTAAAAGAAATTTAAAAGAAAAATAAAAATAAATTACATACAAAAACTAAAAAATAAACTATATACAATGATATCAACAAAAGAGTATTTTGCAAACACTCCCCGGCAGCGGCGCCAAAAACTTGATCGAATTTTATATAGTGGTAAATAGAGTTGTCGTTCACTCAGACTTGATGAGATTGATTTTAAGAATCAATAAACTAAACTAAAAGAAAAATATATACCAAATATTGTCACGAGATGAAGAGAGTTACTGGGACTAGGATTTCGTCGAATTCATAACATAGGGTTCGATTTATTTATTCTCAACAATTAAAGCTGAATAAATAAAATTAACATGGACTCTGATTTGCCAAGGTAGATTCTCAAAAGATTAGTTGTAAATCCTAAGCATGATGTATCAAAACATTTAAGCTAAGCATACCTCATCAAATTAAATGAAAACCAATTAATTCAAATCATATTTCAATTAAATTAATGCAAAAGTCTTAAAAGAATTAAATAATTTTACCCATGTATGAAATTCGTCTTCCTCGTCGTTCCAGTGTTGGGGATTAGCTCATCACGTCGAAAACACACTTAAAATATTTATTCATGGCTTAAAAAGTGGTTTACAAATGATGAAAATGTGAGAAAATTATTAAAGCAGTGATTTTCTTTTCTCTCCCAAAACTCCTCCCAAATGTGCTCTCTAGCTCTCTATTTATACACACAAATACACATCAGTCAAATATATTCTTCCATAACTCCAAAATCTTCTTCTTTTTAATTAAAAATATCTTCAAGAATTTTCCCTTATCTTTATTCTGTATATGTATTTACTAAACACATATTTTCTTTAATTCGCAGAATAAAATCCAAGATAAAATCTTGTAAGGATATCTTTCTTGTTTAATACAAGATAACTTCCTTTTTCTTCAAAACTTCATGTTTGTAAGGCAAGAAGATATTCTTATCTTAAAGATAATAAATCATTTACCGTTGAAACCAAATTTCCCGCCAATTTTTCTTTTCAAATCAAGGAAGAAGATGGAGCCCCCTTAACCAGTAATGGGGTGCGATTAGCAGTTGGCTCCCTGGGGTGCCTCTTATCAATTAGGTACCCTTTATCCAAAACTGAGAGTCCGAATAACACGTGTCCTCCGGGTGCCTATACCAACTTTTCGAGCCGAATTTTCCAAAAATGTTTATTTTCCAAAAATACCTACAAACACATAAAACACCATAATAAGTAGAAAATCGAGTACCAACAATACTGAAAATTGAGGACAATTCGATCACAAAAATGTGTCTATCATTGACGTACAAAATTCATTAACCAATTTCAATTGTTGAACTTTTGTTACATAGAACGAACGAAGAAGAATAGAGAAGACGATGGTCCATGGTGAGAAGAATAATAGAGAAGACGATAGTCATAAAGTTATTATTTCCACCCACCCTTGCACACACCCCACCGATTCTTAACAAGACTCGTTTGTTTACTCGGCTGGAAAGCAACATTGTGTACAATTTGATTTCCTTGAAAATTCTTTGCTTTTCTTCCTTCTATATTTAAGGCTACCATCAATTGGACAACATTGAACTTCAACAGTATGGTTTCATCTTTTGAACTGCTTCGTATCAAACTTTTTCGTTTTTGTTTAACTAAAATTTTCTACAACTATGGAGAGTTTCATGTATAGTTGTTTCCAAAAGTTATCAATGTAATAACCATGACTCATGAACTCATGATTATTAATATTAATTTTATGTTTGCAGAAGTTTATCTAGCCTAATTTGAAACACTCACTGTTTTGTATAATGCTCCTTTTGTGTTTGATAAAATGCCTTAGTGATTTTCTTTGAAATTGATTATAGTTTAAGGATTCTAAAGGCATTTTATTTAGTGGGTTCGGTTTTTTAGTAATGGGTCCGTATAATAATTGCTTATTTACGGGTTTTGATTAGTCAATGTACTTCCTTACACTAAAGAGTTGAAATTGATGGGACATTCCAATTTAATTTATTTTACATGATATGTACTTTGATTAGCTTCTACTAGGGATTTTCCATAGTTTAATCAGGTTGGCTACTGATTTTGTTATGCCATTATTCTTTGCAATGATTATTTCCCCCAATATTTAGGTGTTACCCTCTTTTGTTCTTTCGCAGAGCCAATCGTAGTGAAAATCCTTTTACTCTGAAGGAATTAAGGGGACTGCGAAGAGTATCGATACAGGTCTTAGGAGACCAGAGAGATGAGATGCGGATTTATTTTATCCAGGGTAGAGTGCCATGGATGTCGGATGAGTTTTTTAACAGTTGAAACACTTTGAAGTCTATTTGATAAACGGCCAATCTTTAAAAACTGGGCGATGTAGCTAAAAATATCAGTTTTGTCGCAGTTTTGTTCTTCGTCGTCCCCCACCGCTGCGCGGTCATCTAGTCAGGGTATACAGGAATTTAAGTGGACCTGAAGCAAGGCAAAAGGGTGAAAAAAAGGTTAAACTTGCAAAACTATATTTTCAAATTCTAATTAAATCTAACCCATTGCTAATATTAATTTCATTTACTCTTTTCCTTCTCTTTCACCATCAATCTAATGATCAATTCCTTACTCCTTCTTTATATCTCATCGTTTTCAAATGAAAACAAATCGTTGATCAGAAATTTTTATTGTCGATTAACTCTTTCAAAATCTATCTAGTACTTTATTTTTTTGTTTGAATGGCATATTAGGTCGAAAAAATCGAATTTGTTGAAATGCAGTTATACGGTCGTCATGGTATGTCTTCACCTACCAAAACGACTTTTCATATTTAATTTCAATCGATTGTAGGATGAATAGTATGACAACTTTTCAAAAATTTTTATTTCTGAAAGTAACATTCACAGGGTCGCAATGGTCTTCATCCCTAAATCTTGACGACTAGTGATGTAGTATGAATAGTCGTCACGTTTTGAAAAGCAAAACCATGACGTTTAATAACTCCCAGAAAACAAGTTTTCCATATGTCGAACTTTGTTATTGGTCGCCATGGTTTGTAAAAATAACATGATCACTAATAGACAATCGTCAGGGTGTTGCATTTTTGACCATGACGACTGTAGATGCGATAAACCAATATTTATTTATTTTTGATCAGTAAAGAATTTGATGTTGGCGAGTTTCGAACTCAGGTCATTGGTATCATTACCCAATGACTTTACCACTGTACTACAGTGACACCGGCATGAAAAACCAATGTTTGGTCGGCATATTTTGTTTCAGTCAAGCATGCCGACTAAGTTTGATCGGCGTGCTTTGTTTCAGTCGAGCATGCCAACTTTTCATGGACTGAATTCTGAAAGTACTTAGTAGGCATGCTTTTTTCTTGTCGAGAATGCCGATTTTTCATAGACTAAGCAAAGAATGCCAAAGAATAAGAGTTTTATTTATGAGCAATATGAGTTTTTAAACTGATTATTTTTTCCATCATGAGCCCTCAAATTCCTTTGTTTTCATATCTCCTTACATTATTGCATATGAAAGCAAAGGCCAACATTTTGCATCTTATCCTTTTTAGACTTCCAAAAACCCAGGAATCTACTTATAAAGCTATTAAAGATGCATGTAGATGCTTAATCTTTATCGAGCTAATAAAATAGGACCAAAGTTTGAAAGTAAAATCCTTATGCAGGAGTAAGTAAGAAGAAGTTGAAAATGAGAGGGTACCAAGTACACCACCAGCGTTTTCAATTGGAAACCTGTTTGGATAAAACCTAATACAATTACTAAGAAGGTTAACAATAAAAACCCTTTGATATGATTGTATATAGAGTTTTTGTTTTTCTCTTGCACAATTATTATGGATAAACCAAAGGTCCGCGTACTTAACTATATAAAAGATTTAACTGCAAGAAAATTGGTGTATTGGAACGCGTCGTTCTTGCGGCGGGAACCCATGTTTTGTATGGCAAAAGCCTTTTGCCGCATAAAAACTTTTTTGCCACACCCTGTAGCAAGAAACCGTGCGACAAGAAGTTATTGGCACACCTTAAATGTACTGTAGCAACAGATAGGTTTATGCCACACCAAATGGTGAGACATTAACCTAAGGAAAAAAGGCATTTTTCAAATCTAATTACAGTATTTTTTTATTTTTGATTTTATTTTATCTAAGAAAATTTGTTGCCACACAACTGGTGAGGCTAAAACAGATTGATTTTTAAAAAAAAGTTTATTCAAGAAGTATTTTTGCCACACTTTCTTATTTCAAAGTGAGTACAACAAGAAGCATATACTGTAACAGCTTTATGTGCAATAACGTCTTCATAAACAAGGATTTTGCACAGTAAAATTGGTATAATAAAATCATTTCACAAAAATTGAATTAGAACAAATATATGTTATAAAGTATGTTGAATCCAACTTTTATATAAGAAAAGATTTACGCAATCCTTAAGTAAACAAACTTTAAACTTCAAACTATACCTATTCCATGCTAAATTCATCCCAGCCGTCCACTCCTAGGTCTCACGTTCCTTCTAAACATATCAAAACAAATACCACCAAGGAAAAAGAACATCAAGAAATGGCAGAGAATCATCATGTCAAATGGAAGATAGAGCTATAAGAAAAATATGAAATATAATACCAACACGTAGAGGGTAAATATCATACTAGCATACCAACAATTATGACCACTTAACAGTTATTTCAAATGTTTGTTTGAGATTTTCCGAACTCTATAAATTGAAAATCAAGGAAAAGATACTCGCATGTCTATTAGCATATGACATTTTAATTCTTGACAAAGTTTTGCAATGTGTAGTTAAGCCATCTGGATGATCAACAAGTGCTAAAACATGCGAAAAGAAAGAAATGCCTAAGTACAGTTACAAACATCAAATTTCTAATTTTCAGAGGTTCATGTGTCCTTACTTAACTCCTCTCTACTAGTATACACCAGACAATAAACCTTGAGAAACTTTAAAGTTGCAAAGGGAATAGTGGTCGTGAAGACCAACTTATTTATCAACCATTTTAGCTTTGCATCGAGCGTAGTTTTTCCTGACCATTGTGTGCTTTGCTTGTTGGGAGCTTCTACTCTTGACATTTTGTTCGGAAAATTTCTTACGTATATACAAGGAAGAATTAATTATACATGGATGTATTACCATAAATTAAGCCCATACATATCGAATGTGTGAACTAACCTTGTGGTGTTCATTAGTTTCCCAAAATTTCACGAGATCCATCCACTACCCTTCGGTTACAGCATCGGGTTTATCTTCTAGACGATCTCCAGTTGTATCGTGCTTTGTAAACAGTTTTCCCTTTTATTCATCTTTCTTGCTCCTAGATATATCAACATCAATAAAGAGGTTAGCTCTCGTTAGCAATTCAGTTCATAATCATGATAAAGCAAACCATACAAAACATGATTATAGGATCTAGGATTATTCAAGCTTGTTACTAGATGATAATATAGGAAACAAATTTCATGTACGTACCTGGTTCAGCAGTGAATATCAATCAAAGTTCATTCCTTTATATCTCTTTCAACTGAAAATAGCAGGGACTTGATGGAGTTTATGTTTAGGATAAAATTTATTCCTCTCACCATACTTTCTACTTGCTAGTCTTGGTGATGGTTGTTCTAGCAACTCTCTTCATGGTAAGGAATAGGTTAACACCTCAAGTGGCTGTATATAGTTACAACTTTCTTCCCATCAAAGAAAACTTGAGATTAAACTATATTTTCATAGCCTGACATTCTTGAATCTTCTTTGAAGAGCATTCACACTATTTTTCCGCCATTGATGAAGATTCTAGTTAAGCCAAATGGATACTGCTCTACGGATCAAACCCAAATGGTTATGGGCATGTGGGCCACAAATCCAACATTCTACCACTTAGCTCATATGACTGATCATACAAAACTAATACATTCATCAGGGGTTTGATGCGAAACAAATATGCGCGCAACCTTAAATGAGAGTTTACTCCATTTTAATAAGTCATAATTTCATTGTTTAGCAATGCACTAATGCAAGTCATGGCGGTCATACATCATTTGACGACATACTCCCTTCCATGTACTACAACATCAATACATTACAAAACAATGAAAACATAAGTTCTTTCTGTTCATAAGGCTAGACACCATAAGAGCCTTAATACCATCAGTTTTGATAACCAAAGATTCTTGTAATAATTTATTCCATCAACAAATGTGTGCACATATGGAATAACAGGAAAGGCAGAAACAACACATTACATGAGATCTCAAAAGGTGTTGTGGAAATCAATACTTCATCCATACCTCAATTGTCATAAACGGACAATACATTACGATGCAATTTATTCTTCAAGGCATCAAGTGGCGACCCCCGTTTTATTGATGGATACACACATACAAGTTTTACACTTGTATTTCCCACATCAACACATTATCTCTGATTCTCATTTTGTACAATGGGAAACTTTATCTTCATATGTTTATTAGCATACAAGGTTTCACCATTTATTGCTTAAGAGAAAGATATTGTTGTGCACAATAAATACTCAAGCACTTGGCTATAATGTCCACGTAATCCAAGTCTTGAGATAAAGTTTCACAACCTTAAATTGTGGTGTCATCAAATACCACATATTCAGATTTCAAAACTATTGAAGCGATCCAAAATTATTTATGATTCATTAAAATACAGCTCAACACATTAGCATGAAGACATAACCTGAAATGACTCCATGAATCATGAGCTTAAAATGAGTCTAAACAATTTACCACGCCTTCAAAGAATCAATTATATGAAGGTACATACATTTACTTTACTGTTCTGCAATAGTTATATTCTTGGATTACTTTGGCAACAACCAAGAATCCTATTACAGAACTCCGTAATTTCATGTAAAACAAATTATACATGAAAATTCTCAAGAGCAGAAGCATAAGGTGTTCCTAGCATTTAATTGAGATTTCTAGACATTCATTATGCATGACTGACATATACTTATGTGTAATTTCAACACTAGCAGAGCAACTGTCCATGCAATAAATCTTTGAACTTTTCTTTACTGGAATTTTATTCACTCCATATATGCAAGATTCACCTCATTCATTTATAAGTTCTTTAAAGAGGATTTTATTGGTTTAAACAAAACACCAAGATTTCCAAAAGAAATGGTGACTAGCATGTCATCAACATACAAAATAGTATATAAGTACTTACTCCCACTGATCTTCATATTTATAACTTTATCGAGAAAGAATTTCTTAAATCTGAAGGTTACTACTAAAATGGGTCTTTAGAAGTCCATATACCGATCCCTCAGGATGACATGCTAAAAATCAATTTTCCATTCATAGAAACCTTTGCAGTCCCTTTATCGCAAAATTCCTAACTAACATTATTGTTCCTACTTTTGTTTGATGAAACTTCAGACAGTTATGAGTCATTAAACTCAGTAATCATTAAATTCAAGCCGGACACTTGTTTGATCCAATAATCAACACTTTATGAAGACATACTACATTATCAGAAGAAACCTCAAATCTTATTTACTTTATGTAATCCGAGTGGTTCAACTGATTGTAGTTCTTCATACCTTGGATCATATCAAATAGTAAAATTATATTTCATAGTTTACAACTCCCACTAGATTAACCATTAGCAAGTGTCTCTAATTTCAAATAGCTTTGTACTCTAATCAGGACAATCATATACACATACCCCTTGTATTAGTAGTCTTTATTAATACAATTCTTTCATGTAGGTGGAAAACTCTAGATTCCGTGCTCAACGTAATCATCCTAAACTAGGTTTCCATATACTCTCAAAAAGATAAGGTTCTTGAGATAAACTTACGGAAACTAAGTTTATGATGTCTGCAACGAATTTATAAATTTTCACCCACAATATAAAAGGCAGGTATTAACTATGTCCAACACATAGCAAAATTACACTTAACAGAAACAATTATGTACCTCGAGCATTGTGCACTTCACACAATACAAAAATTCAGGGAATTCGGCTATAGGACGAGAATTTTATCTTTAACTCGCCATATTTAAAAGATATTCATTATTTCATCCAAACTTACTACTTTCACCTTCCCATCTGATAGGAATTCAAGCCCCAGTAATAAACACTACTATCCATGTTTATTGCGTGTAGCTAATTATCAAACAAGTGTAACTAAAATGTGAAAGCCATTGATAAATATGATGATATTCACATTACTGAAATTCCCTAACAATTATCTTAAAAATCTCAAGAAATTATGCAATCGCAATATTTGCAAATATATTTCCTTGTCGCCTAAATCTTGCTTTCTCTCGATCCAAAAACGTTATATGGTTCAAAACAGAGATTTGCATCAACTGAAAATAACAAGGAAACATCACGCTTCCACTACATCTATAACGTGACTAAGTTACCACAATATCGCTCAATATGATTATGCATCCTCCCACTCTTATCATATTTCATGTTAGGAGGTGACCTTTAGTGCGCTAACTAAAACTAATCAGTTGCACGAAATTCATAAATCACCACGAGTAAAGAGATAACGATATTATGATGCGATGAACAATTAACATCCAAAGAAGGAATGAATAAGCATCAAACATACAACATAAATTTTCAAAACAAATCATACCACTTAATCTTCTCCTTTAGGATGAAATTCCGACGTACAAAACATTCATTTCTATAGTCAACCTATTATCTTTAGTTGTCAATGTACCATACATCCTCAAAACTAAAAGGTCTTAACATGTCTGGTTGTCAAGGCCATGAGGAAAACATACAATAATTACTTCACATAGTGATGTATTTGGACAAATCACTAATACCATAATTAATTAGAATATGCAATTGACAACGTCGTTAATTAACCACATCTCTTACTGAGTTCATTGTTCTTGAAGGGCTACTTTAACAACTCAAATAATTGGTCGAACTCGATGCGGTTTAGATCATCAACATACAACTAATATTCCAACATTACGTGCAGAACAATTAAATGCAACCAATACGATGGCAAAATAAATATCAGCTTGTCATGTAATCTCCATGGCATAAGCTTGACACCTTTGGATACCAAATTACTTTAATTAGGAGAGAACACGTCACCTAATTACTTCAATCAATGAAGTCTTTGGACAAGTCATCAATTTCTGTAATTAGGATATGCAAGCGACTTTGTCACCATAATTCTTAAGAAAGTTTATCCCTTTCAGTTGGCTACTTTGGCAGCACAATGTAATCGGTAAACTTCATATACCATTTAGGTCACATTCATAATATGCACCGAAGGTGGATAAACTGAGACATCAAAATTCTTCCTTTGGGAGGAATTATACATAATGTTTATCCAATATATGACCCTAATTATGGATTTCATCCATCCGGTATCCTTAAATATTCATACGGCATGATATCTTTGGGCACCAAACCACCTTCATAGAAAAATATAAGAGCTAATTATTTTACTAAATGGTGTTGTTGTTTTTTTATTGTTTTTTTAACACCAAATTAGCTCGGAAAGCAACAACTATTTATTATCCACGAACCCAACCCTTTACGAATGCTTACTTTGGTAATACAATCCATCGGTTAAACTCCGTAAATAAATTATATGGTCATATTCAATAAGTATATGGCATATCATTACAAAGGCATGTTAATCAAGGCTGAAAAAGCGGGGGTCTAACAACCAAACCTAATATTTTGCTTAGCAATCTGTATGGACAAACTCCAATATACTTTTAAGAGAATCAACTAGACAGTCAGACTCAATCTTATAAAAAAGTATATCAAGGAGTTATATCTCAATTTCTCGATTCAATACTTACTCAAGCAAATAGAAATCTGCGAGTCTAATTGAACACAAGAGAAATTAATTTGAACGGTAGCAAAGACCAATGTTCAAGTATCAATCAATTCAATCAACAACCAAAAGTTGGATTTACCAATTGATCGATTCAACGCACAACCTGTGATATTTCAATTATATAACAAAATATAATGCGGAAAACAAATAACACAGACACCAGAAAATTTTTTAACGAGGAAACCGCAAATGCAGAAAACCCCCGGGACCTAGTCCAGATTGAATACACACTGTATTAAGCCGCTACAGACACTAGCCTACTACAAACTAACTTCGGTATGGATTGTAGTTGAACCCCAATCAATCTCACACTGATCCAAGGTACAATTGTGATCCTTAGATCTCTGATCCCAGCAGGATACTACGCTCTTGATTCCCTTAGCTGATCTCACCCCACAACTAAGAGTTGCTACGAACCAAAGTCGAAGAATTTAATAAACAAATCTCTATCACACAGAAAAGTCTACAGGAATAGATAAATCTGTCTCCCATAGAAATACCTACGAGTTTTGTTCCGTCTTTTGATAAATCAAGGTGAACAGGAACCAATCGATAACCCGGACTTATATTCCCGAAGAACAACATAGAATCATCAATCACCTCACAATAATCTTAATCGACTAGCGAAACAAGATATTGTGGAATCACAAATGATGAGACGAAGATGTTTGTGACTACTTTTCTATCTTGCCTATCGGAGATATCAATCTCAATCCAATCGTTACGATTGTACTCAATACGATAGAATTAGCAAGATCAGATCACACAACTACAAGAAAATAGTATCGGTCTGGCTTCAAAATCCCAATGAAGTCTTCAAGTCATTAACCTACAGGGTATCGATAGAAACCTAAGGTTAAAGGAAAATTGACTCTAGCTTATACAACTAGTATCATACAGGAGGTGTGGGAATTAGGTTTCCCAGTTGCTAGAATTCTCCTTTATATAGTCTTCAAACCAGGGTTTGAAATCAATGCTACCTTGGTAACAAAGCATTCAATATTCACCGTTAGATGAAAATCTGATTAGATTCAAGCTAATATCTTTCAACCGTTAGATCGAATCTTAGCTTTTTATACACACATGAAATATAACTTCATTTAGGTTTGAGTAATCGTACCTAAACGTGTACAAGTCGTTGTTCAACAGTAGTTAACCATAGGTTAGCCATATCAGCACTTTCATATCAACCTTATTCTTCTTTACCACAACTAGTTCAAATGACTCAAATGAACTAGTTAGAGAGTTGTTCAATTGCTTAGTTCTCATAGAAGTATACAAGACATAATCTGAAAAAGTGAGGGTACCCAAATATACCTCAAGCTAAACCTTTTCCTACCTATAAGTCCTTTCTCCGAAAGTGATTGTCTATGGATTGAGTCGAGACAATACAACTAATCGGTTCACACTTTGTGTGATCGTCTATGGATACGAGATTGAGACAATACAACAACGAAGTATGTTTACTTGTGTTTGAGGGTGAAAACAGTTTCTGCTAGTTTCGGTAATTTCGTGTGATGTGGGTGAGAAACAAGTCTAAACCCTAAACAATGTACTGCACGGGAGTACTTTAGATTCGAGAGATCAATCTGTACAAGTCCGTCCTAAACCAAGAAATGGCCGTTCCAGACTTGCTTCGTTCACAAAGTGAAGGAGAAGGGTTGATTTTGGGGAGGGAAGCAAAGAGAGTGTTGAGACCAGAATAGTTGTTTTGACTTGTATCAGAAAGTGGAAATCTAACAGATGGGAAGCTAGCAAATATTTTCTGAGTGTTGTATTCTCCTGAACAGAACTTGTTGTTCGGTGGAAATATGTAATACCTATTTATACAAGTCAAAGTGAAACGTACTCTGGTCTCGTAAGAAATGGAAAACGGATGAGTAAATGGGAGGAGGTGGTAACCGGTAAAGCCTGGAATTGATGTTCCATAATGAAAGAAAGCGTTTCACCATTACTCCCTGTATTTACTAACCGCCTAATCCTTATGAAACTGTATTGTAACGGGCGTAGTGTACGCCGCACGCTGTAAACCGCCAAACCAATACCCCAATGAGCATCCCCCAGTTTATGACATGTGTTGATGTCTCGAGTGTTTTTGTGGAAAACATGAAGCATGTTGCTGCTGTTTGACAAGTTGAGCTTGGGAGACTTGCCGGCTCGGTGGTGACCCTCGACGGTCGATATTTTGCATCTTGAGAGGAAGGGTTGTTTTGTAGCCAGCGGCATGAAAGCGTGGTCGGCATGGCTTTAACATGGTTAGGCATGGCCAAGCTAGGATTTTGGCATAGTTTAGGTGCGGCCAGAAAACTAGGGTTTTGGCATTGTTTGGGCGCTACCAAAATTTGGGCTTGGCGTCGGTCTAAAGGTGGCCATGCGTTAGATGGTAACCATGGACGGCTAAGATCTGCATCTTAGATGGAAAGGTGGTCGTCGATTGTTGCAACCCTTTGTTTTGGCAGCCAACGTCATGAAGGAAAGGCTGGCATGGTTGGCATGTCTTGTCGCGGAGATGCGGCAGGCACGACATGCCACTGGCACATGTGGCATGGTTGGAATGCCTTGGCGTGGAGATGTGGCTGGCACGGCATGTCATTGGCACATATGGCATGGTTGGCATGCCTTGGCGTGGAGATGTGGCTGGCACGGCATGCAATTGGCACATGTGGCATGGTTGGCATGCCTTGGCGTGGAGGTGTGGCTGGCACGACATTCCATTGGCGCATGTGGCATGGTTGGCATGTCTTGGCGTGGAGGAGTGGCTGGCACGACATGCCATTGTCACATGTGGCATGGTGGGCATGCCTTGGCGTGGAGGTGTGGCTGGCACGGCATGCCATTGGCACATGTTTCATGGTTTTCATGCCTAGGCATGGAGGTGTGGCTGGAACGGCATGCCATTGGCACATGTGTCATGGTTGGCATGCCTTGGCATGGATGTGTGGCTGGAACGGCATGCCATTGGCACATGTGGAATGGTTGGCATGCCTTGGCGTGGAGGTGTGGCTGGCACGACATGCCATTGGCACATGTGGCATGGTTGGCATGCCTTGGCGTGGAGGTGTGGCTGGCACGACATGCCATTGACACATGTGGCATGGTTGGCATGCCTTGGCGTGGCGAACTTGGACGGTTGAGATCTAAATCTCAGATGGAAGGGTAGCCGTTGATTATTGCAACCCTTCGTTTTGGCAGCCAGCGTCGTGCATGGCTTTGGCATGTGTTAGGGTTTGGTACAAACCGTGATGTTAGGATTTTGGTCGCAAGTTGCCATGCGTTGGGTGGAGAACTTGTGTGGCTGATATTTGCATCTCAGAAGGAAGGGCAGTCGTTGATTATTGCAACCCTTCCTTTTGGCAGCCAGCGTCGTGCATGGCTTTGGTATGTGTTAGGCACGGCCAAAATTAGGGTTTTGTACAAAACGTGATGTTTGGCTTTGGGACGCAAGTTTCCATGCTTTGGTTGGAGAATTTGTGTGGCTGAGATTCGCATCTCAGAAGGAAGGGAAGCCGTTGATTATTGCAACCCTTCATTTTGGCAGCCAGCGTCGTGCAGGGCATGTTGGGACGGCTGGCATGGTCGGCATTCTTCGGCGTGGAGATGCGGCTGGCACGACATGCCATTGGCACATGTGGTGCGGCTGGCATGGTTGGCATGCTTTGACGCGGAGACGTGGATGGCATGGTTTTCCATTGGAACGGTGGTGCGGCTGGCATGGTTGGCATGCCTTGGCGCGGAGATGTGGCTTGTGCGTCATGCCATTGGCACATGTGGTGCGGCTGGCATGGTTGGCATGCCTTGGCGCGGAGATGTGGCTTGCGCGACATGCCATTGACACATATGGTGCGCCTGGCATGGTTGGCATGCCTTGGCGCGGAGACGTGGATGGCATGGTTTTCCATTGGCACGGTGGTGCGTCTGGCATGGTTGGCATGCCTTGGCGCGGAGATGTGGCTGGCACGACATTCCATTGGCACATGTGGTACGGATGGCATGGTTGGGATGCCTTGGCGCGGAGACGTGGCTGGCATGGTTTGCCATTGGCACGGTGGTGTGGCTGGCATGGGTGGCATGCCTTGGCGCGGAGATGTGGCTGGCACGGCATGCAATTAGCACATGTGGTGCGGCTGGCATGGTTGGCATGCATTGGCGCGGAGGCGTGGATGGAATGGTTTTCCATTGGCACATGTATCATGAGAATTAGGGCTTGGCATAGATGATGTTGGTCAATGCTAAGGGTTCTTCCGTGGAACATGACACATGTAAAAAAAAAAAAAGGTACCCTGGTAATTCTTACGTAGGCATGCTGATTGATTCAATAAATGCGCTGATGGTCTTAGTGACGTCATGTCAGATGTGCGGTTATACGATTTTAAACCTAAGCTAAAAACCACCATCAACAACTTGATACAAAGGTTCAGACTTAACCAAACATAATAGGATTGCTTATCAAGTAAATAGGAATTAACGTTTGTGGAATTTACTTTAATTATAACAAAACAATTATAATACGGAAAATAAAAGTAAATGACACAGCAAGATTTTGTTAATGAGGAAACCGCAAATGCAGAAAAACCCAGGGACCTAGTCCAGAATTGAATACTCTCAGGATTAAGCCCCTACACAAAATTACACTTAACTTCGTATAGTTGAGACCAAGTAACTAACCATATAGTTCACCTAGTTCCGTCTGTATTCCCACGCCTCCGACTTACGAATAAGTCACGTACTTGGAACAATCCATTTGGTTCGTATTCCAAACAGTAAAGGAACAAGAAATCTGTTTGGTATCAACTCCATTCAACCAAGTGATATGAGTCGGACAAAGGCTCTTTCGTTTATCTTAACATAAACTCCTTCGTCGAGTCTAGATCTATCTTATATTCAATCACCCAAAGGTAATCGATTAAGATTAAGCCAACAACACCTTTAATCCGAAGAACCGTGTTGATGCCGATCTACTCAATTAATCAATCAAATCTACCACAAGGATAAACCGATTATTAATTGGATCCTATTTTACCCAAACAAGTATTGTGCATACCAAAGATTATAAAACCCAAGTCATATCTTCAATATCTTCTTTGTCTTCAAATTTTCTTAAATCTTCAATAAAAACCTGCACACAATCACTTGAATCTCTTGTGATCAATCATGCACAGAATGGAGTCTGTTAACAATGGATTATCACAAGATCGTCTTTAGAACTAACAACAGTCTAAAGATCCCTGTCGAAAATCTGAACTAGTTTGAGTGAATCTTCTATCAGAGGAGAAGATTCTCAAGAATAAACAAACTAGGTGCAATCAGATTTCAACCACCGTTAGTCAATTAAATCAATCAAAAACAAAGATAAACCGCAATTATCTATTTTCCCACCAACGGGTCGCGCTAGAGCTTCTCAATCCCAAAGAAGATTTTAAAACGAGCGGCTGTAAGATATTTCACCTAATTATATTACTCTCCTCTCCGATAGGCGGCTACACCAGTAATAAAGACAAAAGAGGAAGTCTGTTGTTACGAGGATTAGTTTGCTAGAAAGGCAAACTTCGTGTATTTATAGACAAGGAAGTTTCTACACCATGGAATTTACAAAACCGAAAATATTCTCAAGATATTCATTAAAGCAAAAATTCGGTTTCCATAATTCCTGGAAATGCTCTGTCCAAAAATAACAATTGAAATCTCTCGGAAAATCTAATTAGTAAATGCACATTACTAATTCTTTAATTTCCCTACAAAGTGAAATTAATAACCTTAATTAAAAGATTCTTAACTTACTTATGTTTCGATCCTGGGTTCTCTTCCCTTAGCCGTTAAGGAATATCTTTGAACAATTATAGAAATAAACATTCACAGCACGTGTTCAAAGTTTGTCGACATCTTTACTTTTTAAGTTCTCTTTCACACTTACAACCTTGAAACCGATTTGCCACACTTCCAAACAAGTTTAGAATTGGTTCATATGACTTTCAAGAACTATGTGATTGATCAAACCAACATTCAATCACAATCATGGGCTTACGGTTCTACCTCTATGTGAGTACTACGCATAGTCACACTCGCTTCCCAAAGATTCGGTTGACTAGGTACTAGGATCGGTTCCCCACATATATATGGTATCTAACTTATATGTGTTGCACATGTCCATAGGATCGGTTCCCCTTTCTGCTATAAACCTTGATGCACCCCATACAAGGATCGGTTTCTCTTGATGTATTGCACCCCTTACAAGGATCGGTTCCCTTTCCCTTACTAGGATCGGTTCCCTTTCCCCAAGGCATACATAATCCGATCATACCACAGGTTATTACTTAAGATTGGTTTTACTAATAAAAGTTATACCAATACAAAAGTCATGACTTTGTGAATAGTTCTACCAAGAACACAACAAGTTGTGAGCGGTTATACTCTATCTCACATATTGGTTGTTCATAAGATATGCAATGAATAAAAAAATCAATAACTCCTGGAAATTTCCTTTTCGGTTCACAAACATTTATGAACTTACTTCCTTAGAACACATGTAAACATTGTTCCCTAGGATGAAATCCTCACCTCATACCCATACATAATCAGAATAGTATTCAAATGATTATGGTGATGTCTTATCTACAAATTTTAATGGTTAAGCAATAAATCTCGTATTGTATTCCTTAATACTATGTCTATCTAGAGTTCATATATGCTTCGCAGTTATGTTTTCAATATTCATGACTTGAAAGATACGTTAGGGAATGAAACAATTCAAGTCAAATATCACTAACCTCAAGTGGAAGGATGATTGTTGTTGTTGTTGTAGCTCCTTGCTTCTTCACATCTTCAAGACTTCGCAATACTTGTAATATCTCATATCCTAATGCTTTCAAGCTAACCTATACGAAGTTTAACTCTAGTACATAATCAAGCGACTCTTAACATGAGTATTGACTCACTAAAATATGACAACCAAACTTGACATACCAACGCTTGGTGGGTTCAACGGAGCAATGCTCTAACACAATCTAAACAAAAACAGTTTTGATTCACTCGAATCGATTCATGAACATTATATCCACGGTTTTTAAAGGTTGCATTCCTTAAAATATAAATGTCTTAGTTCACGAATTAAACTATTTTTAGAAAATAAATTGCTTAAGTACGCATACTGGTACGCGGACTTAAGTACCCGGATTAAGTTTGTTTTCAGTTCACAAACTACAGCAGAAATTCGCGGGATGTGAACTTCCGACAGTACGCGTACTGGTACGCGGACTTTAGTTCTAGTTATCCTGAGCAGCAATGTGGTTCAAGGATATTGGACTTACACACATATGAGTTGTCTCACAATGTTTATATCCAACCATGGTTATGTATTCTAAACTCTCATTTCAATCATTGAAACATTCTTAGAGAACGTTATATAGTTGTTGTTCACAAACTATTTTTCGTCAAAGCGATTTTCAAGTGATTGAAACTAATATGACTTTCGTCACTAGTAAAGATGAACTTGGCCAAAGTGAAAGCTTGCCAACACATATTTCGAGAAATAGATAAGCGAGATAAACTCATCTCAAAATGGTACATTTGTATAATCATAGTCTATATAGCAATACGATTTTTGTCTCAAGATAGGAGATAAAGTAGACTTTTGAGAGATAGATATGTTCAAGTCTCCACATACCTTTTTTTCGATGAAGTTCCACAAGTTCCTTGAGCATTTCTTCCTCTTTGCATGATGAACACCGTGGAGTCTAGTGCTCAACTACACTTTCTATCCTAGTTCGAGACTTAGCTATTAGTAGATTAGAAATCAAGAATTATAGGTTTGGCAACTAAACTTGACAAACAAGTTTGAGATAGCAACGCTTGCGAGTTCGACCAAGCAGTGCTCTAACAATCTCCCCATTTGTCAATTTTAGTGACAAAACTATCAATACATATGGAATACAAAATAAATAAACTTTGCAACTTCTCTTCCACATGCATGATCTCCTTGGTTCTTCAACATTACTCGAAATCTTCGTCACTTCCAAGTACTCCAATGATTCCAAAGTTTGTAAGTTCAGTATCATCATTGTTGAAAATCCGTAGCCATAACAATGAGAAAACAAAAGCTCTCAGTCATTGTTACACAGTGTCATAATATTATTACACAACATCAAAGTTCAATTATATCATTAACTTCGACAATAATACTATGGTGATATGTATCACTCCCCCATCAGTCAATACTCCATCTCACATGGAAACCACTCCCCCTTACATAATGATCTGAAAACCATATGTATTTGCAGTGTGAACTGCACATTAATTCTCCTCCTTTTTGTCAATAAAATTGGCGAAGGTACGAAAACTAGTGGGATCCTCATGAAACTCCACAGAGACACTTCATGACCAAAAGAAAGTACATATAAACTTTTTAGATGCAATCATATAGCCGAAGCTAAATGCATTCATCAAGGAGTTTATAAAGATACAAGATAACTCCTATAATATTCCACATCCACACTCCCAACAAAGATTTGGCAATTAAGCACAAGTTCAATTAAGAACTCTCCCCCATAAAATGTCATTCCCGAAAGAACAACAAGAGCGACCTTACTTTCACAAGAACAAAAGGATTTCTTTGGACAACACAAATCACATAAGAATATGAATTTGTATCCAAAATACTCAATTAAATTAACCACAAGAGAACCCATGATTAATTTAATCGGAAATGCTTAACATAAGAAACTTACGGAGCCTCACAGTACATACATAAGAAATATGGATCAGGGAGGATCAATACTATGGAATAGACAAAGATTCATTCTGTTTCTCATCACCATTTTCACAATGACATATAATAGACATAATCTTTGTAAACAAAAGCTCATCCTTTCTTCTATAAATATTTGCATAATGACATAAAAGGCTTAACTTTTGTAATTCAAAAATTCATTCAATCTTTTATCAATACTTGCATATCGACATATGAAGGGCTTAACTTTTCACCACGTATGGGACAATCATAGTTCACGGACGCAAACACACATATCCCATAACAAATTGCCATATATAAAACCATAAAGATTAATACTGAAAAAATCATCTTCCAAACAAACTTTAGAATTTAAGCAAATAAATCTAAAAACATTGAAGATGAAAAACGTTGGACATAGCTATGTGTAATCACAATAATGTCTATTCCAAACTCTAATTATTCTTCCTAAAACAAAAGAATGAAATTCTCATAAGAAGATTTCCTAGACAAAATAAAATCAAAGTTCATTGAGAACCTCATACCTTTCAATGAATCCATCATAGATGGTATCACTGATTTCCTTTACTCTCTTGACCGTAGACATACCATCTTCGTGAGTTAGAATGCTAACTTTACAATCAACAACCCGATCAAGTTGTCTAGCATTGACATAGTCCATGATGAGCTTCTTTTGATTCCGTATCAAAATATTTCGATTAGCAAGGATTCTGGCTTGACCATCTAAGAGATGGTTTATTTGCAATTGAATATTTGCAAACTCGACCTTTGAATCGTTCTGAAAAAGAATTAAATCCTTGACAGATTCACCCATCCAGGATTTGTGTTTCTTCCTTGAAAGCATCTTATTTAGAACCAGCTCTTGAATCGAATAACATCCTTAAGTGTCTTCCTCCATATCAAGACGCGCAATCTCCTGAGATTTTGCAGAGTTCTCCATATAATTTTTTTTTAGGGATGGATTAATACAATATAAGATGTATATGTATTAAGAGAAGATACTTCTCATTAAGGAAACCCTATGAACTCACAGGAGTAGGACATGGACGTTCACGGACCGCTCACAAGAGAAAGATGGATTTAAACAAAATCCAGTAAGAGGGAAAAACATAATGTTTGTCAATATTGCTCAGTAATCCTTAAAATTAGAGCCTGAGTCATGAAGCAGGCTTGCATAACTCAGATTGATTGAAAAAATCAAGCAACACACAAAAATGTACAACAAATCTTGAGACTCCCATAGTCATCATCCTTGTACCTCTCAAGATAGATTCAAGGATGAGATTACCTAGAGTTAGATAAAGTGGTGAGAAGTGATCTCACTACCAAACATGGAAGAAGGATTGCACAAGTTGTTTAACCATTTTAATTGTATATTCCCTTCTTTCCATCGATTATAACGTATTCCAGAGGAATTTGTCATAAACCCTTTCAAAAGTCCATCTGAAGGATTTTTCTGAGGACTGAGTCTAGGACCTCTAGAAATCAGTTCCAGAATAGGGAATTTGGAGGATTTCCATTTTCTTGATCTAGACTTACCAGACTTGTTCTTATAACCACAGAGAAAGTCTTCATTAGTGACACAAGAGTTTATGCCGTAATGAGGAAAACGTAACATGTGATGATTTATTGAAAAGAGATCATTTTTATAAGATTTATGGTTTTCTACGGGCACGAGTTCACTATATATGTCGTCAGACGATTTACTCCATTGACAGTAGAAAGAAGCAAATTATAGAGATTAGCAAATTGTTTCTTCCTAGTAAAACAATGAAGAGCATAGTTATTCTTTTTCCCACAGAAGGAACATGTTCGTGGAGGAGAAACATTTACAGGAGCCTTTTTTGACTTCATATCCCTGTTAGAGGATCGCAAGTTATGTATACACTTCTTAGAAGGTACTTCCTTGGGAGAACATCTCTTCATGTACTGTAAATCTGTCTGAGAACTGATCATTGGTATAGAAGAATTTCTCATTAAAACAGAGTTTTCCTTTTTCAAGGATTTGCACTGTTCTTGGTCTAGAATAAGGGAAGCACCTAGTTTCTCCTTCTCAACACGAAGTCTGTTTAGATCAGATGAATGTGTCTCGATCAAACGGTTTTCTCTAATTGAGTCTTCTTTGACAACATTCTCAAGAACACAAATCTTTTCACGCTAAAGAGTAGTTTCTTGAACAAGTTTTTCAATATTATTGGAGAAGGATTCAATTATACAATAGAGTTCCCGTTATCGACTAAGAGACTTCTAAAATTCATCAATAAGCTGAGCATGATTATGAAAATCAATAGCCACAGTCGATTTTTTTGAGATTCTGGTGAGCTCCATTTCATCTTTTGATATAGTGTCAATTGTCTCATTTCCTCGGGATTCGGAAGAATCGGCTAAGGAGTAATCCTTTGGGGAAATCCCAAGACATTTGACATAATTAAAAGCTTTGGAGGACATTTTGGTATGCGTATATGCTAAAGATGAGATTCTGTCCACAGACTCAGATTGATATAAACACAGACTTATAAGGTCTTAAACGTGTTTTCCTTCTCTGATACCAATTTGAAAAGCGATGGTCTAACAACCACACCCAATATTTCGCTTAGCAATCTGTATGGACAAACTCCAATATACTTTTAAGAGAATCAACTAGACAGTCAGACTCAATCTTATAAAAAGTGTATCAAGGAGTTATATCTCAATTTCTCGATTCAATACTTACTCAAGAAAATAGAAATCTGCGAGTCTAGTTGAACACAAGAGAAATTAACTTGAACGGTACCAAAGACCAATGTTCAAGTATCAAGCAACAAACAAAGGTTGTATTTACCAATTGATCGATTCAACGCACAACCTGTGATATTTCAATTATATAACAAAATATAATGCGGAAAAGAAATAAAACAAACACCAGAAGTTTGTTAACGAGGAAACCACAAATGCAGAAAAACCCCGGGAGCTAGTCCAGATTGAACACACATTGTATTAAGCCGCTACAGACACTAGCCTACTGATGGGATGTCGTAGGCACAACAAATTAATAAATATATTTCCCACTAATTAACTGGTAATATAGCGGTAGTAAGAAATCGTTCCCACGGAGAGCTACGTAATTGATAGGTTATTTGAAATAGCAAGATAAAGTAAATAACAAATGGGGTTTTGGTTGTAAGATATATATAAAGACAATAAGAAGAAAGGGATGATTAAGGAATCCTTCGCCGTTGTTAGAGCACTGCTCGGTCGAACTCGCGTGCGTTGCTATCTCAAGCATGTTTGTCGATGTTAGTTGTTAGAGAACTGCTCGGTCGAAATCGAATGCGTTTCTATCTCAAGAATGTTTGTCAATGTTAGTGATCATAACTATAAGTCTTGATTTCTAGTCTACTATAGCTAAGTCTCGGACTAGGATAGAAAGTGTAGTTGAGCTTAAGAAATCCATGGCGATCATCATACAAGACGAAGAACTACTCGAGGAACTGGTGGAACTTCATCGACTAAAAGGTATGTGCAGACTTGAACTTATCTATCACTCAAAAGTATATCTACTTTATCTCCTATCTTGAGACAAAAGTCGTTCGGCTATATAGACTTTGATTATACACATTTGCTATTTCGAGCCGAGTTTATCACGCTTATCTATTTCTCGAAATATGTGTTGGTAAGATTTCCCTTTAGATAAGTTCATCTTTACCTAGTGAAGAAAGTCATGTTAAGTTTCAATTACTTGAAAATGGCTTTGACAAAAAATAGTTTGTGAACAACAACTATATAACGTCCTCTAAGAATGTTTCAATGATTGAAATGGGAGTTTATATTATATAACCATTGTTGGATATAAGAATTATGTGGTAAAACATATATGTATAAGTCCTTATTCCTTGAACCAAAGTATACGTACTTTGTTGATTAGGAAAACCGAAACAGAGTCCGCGAACCCAGTCCGTGAACTGTCGGAGGTTCTCGTCCCGAGAAAATATGTTGTAGTTTGTAAACCATTTATAAACTTATTCCGGGCACTTAAGTCCGTGTACCTAGTATGTGTACTTAGGTTGGTTATTTTCTAAAAACGATTATTCGTGAACTTATACTTATATAAACTAAGGAATGCAAGTTTGCAAACCGTGGCTATAAAGTTCCTGAATCGATTCGAGTGAAGCAAATCGTTTTTGCTTCAATTGTGTCTTATATACTTCTATAAGATCTAAGCAATTGAACAGCTCTCTAACTAGTTCATTTGAGTCAGTTAAACTAGTTATGGTAAAGAAGAATATGGTTGATATGAAAGTGCTCATATAGCTAACCATTTGGTTAACTACTGTTGAACGACCGAATGTACATGTTTGGGTACGGTTACACAAACCTAAAATCGTGCATTTCATTTGTGTGTAACAAGCTAAGTTTTCGATCTAAGGGTTGTAAGATATTAGCTTGAATCTAACCAGGTTTTCATCTAATGGTGAATATTGAATGCTTTGTTACTAAGATAACATTGATTGCAAACCCTGATTTGAAAGACTATATAAGGGAGAACTCTAGCAACTGGGAAACCTAATCCCCACACCTCCTGTGTGATACTAGTTGTATAAGCTAGAGTCGATTCTCCTTTAACCTTAGGTTTCTACCGATACCCTGTAGGTTAACGACTTGAAGACTTCATTGGGATTGTGAAGCCAAATCGATACTACTTTCTTGTAGTTGTGTGATCTGATCTTGGTGATTCTATCATATTGAGTACAATCATAACGACTGGCTTGAGATTGATATCTCTGATAGGCAATATATAAAAGTAATCACAAACATCTTCGTCCCATCGTTTGTGATTCCACAATATCTCCTTTCACCGCGTCGATTAAGATTATTGTGAGGTGATTAATAATACTGAGTTGTTCTTCGGGAATATAAGTCTGGTTTATCAATTGGTTCATGTTCACCTTGATTTATCAAAAGACGGAACAAAACTCGTAGGTATTTCCTTGGAAGACAGATTTATCTATTACCGTAGATTTTTCTGTGTAATACATATTTGTTTATTAAAGTCTTCGACTTTGGATAGTAGCAACTCTTAGTTGTGGGTGAGATCAGCTAAGGGAATCAAATGCATAGTATCCTGCTGGGATCAGAGACTTATGAGCATAACTGTACCTTGGATCAGTGTGAGATTGATTGGGGTTCAACTAAAGTCCATACCGAAGTTAGTTTGTAGTATGCAAGTATCTGTAGCGGCTTAATACAGTGTGTGTTCAATCTGGACTAGGTCCCGAGGGTTTTCTGCATTTACGGTTTCCTCGTTAACAAAACTTCTGGTGTCTGTGATATTTCTTTTCTGCATTATATTTTGTTATATAATTGAAATATCACAGGTTGTGCGCTTGAATCAATCAATTAGGAAATCCGACCTTTGGTTGTTGATTGAAATTGATTGATCCTTGAATATTGGTCTTTGGTACTGTTCAAGTGATTTCTCTTGTATTCAATTAGACTCGCAGATTTCTATTTGCTTGAGTAAGAATTGAATCGAGAAAGAGAGATATAACTCTTTTATATACTTTATTATGATTGAGTCTATTTGATTCTCTTGAAAGTATATTGGAGTTAGTCCATACAGATTGCTAATCAAAATATTGGGTGTGGTTGTTGTACCCCCGCTTTTTCAATTGGTATCAAAGCAGGCAAACACGTTTAAAGACCTTACAAGTCTGTGTTTGTAGCGATCTGACTCTATGGCAAGAATGGTATCTTTTAAAAAACGCATCACCAGAAATAAAAGTTATGTCTTGACTGTATATATTAAAGAGAAAGATTCTTCAATCTCAAATATAGACGAACCTAGTGTTCTGGAGAGACAGACAGACACTGACATGTGTTGTTCCGATCACCCTTCGAAAGAGTCTATCTCTATTAATGGAAGTAAACAGCTGAAGAGAGTGAACTGATTCTAAATCTTGTTAGAATCCAAGATGATATATTTAATTGGTTGAAAAACCATGTCAATGTCCTTCTTCGTGTAGTAAGAGACTGCAATTCCAAAAACACTGAAGATCAGTCTTCACGTATCCTACTTGAGGCAAGTCTTGAAAAGGATGTTTTGCTAATTGAACATCGCTTGAATAAACTCTTTATTCAAGGTCGTGTCAAAAAGTCCTCTATACCATCTACTTCTATTAAAACCAAAGCTCCAGGTTCAGAAGTAAAATCGGAATCCCTTCCTATTAAAAAGGATGTGCCTGAAATCTCCATTAATCAAGGATGTTGCACATCAAATGGAAGGAATAAATCTTCAAACGATGATGTTAAGACGAAACCTTCTAATCATCCTCGTGATCAGAAATTATGTCTCTTTTGTGATTCAAAAGGGCTTGTTAAGATAAAGAGAAACTCTAGGTTGAATAACAATTCCATTGTTCAACTACAACACACCTTAGACTTAATTCTCATAGGTGTAACTGACATTCGAATGTCTTAACCAATTGGTTTTAGTACTTACCCTGTGTATGCTACCAGGAAAGTAAGTTCAATGAGTTCCTCGAATGCTCAAAGGCAGAACAGATGTCTTAACAAAAATCGTCTAAGGAAAGATCAAGTCGTTTTCTATGGAGATAACATTACCCTTGATGTGAACGAAATCCCAGGAGAAATGAGAAAAATTGATGATATGAGAAATAACCTGAAGGAGATAATTTAAGGCTATAAAGAAATTGTCAACAGGTTGTCATCCTCCTCAAGTCAAAATTCTTCTGGTAAGAACTCAAAATATGTCTCATATTTTGATGACAATAAGTTTTATGATAATTTTTCAAATCAAAGGAGATATTTTCCTAGACTTGAAAGGAAAAAGAAACTCAACCATGTACTTTGTTCATCTGAAAGCTCATTCTTGTGCTAATTAATCACAAGGGTTGAGTACTTACTCATAAAAATCCTGTTGGTAAGTTGTGTTATAATCGGGTATACTTTTGTCAAAATTGTTTTATGTTTAGTTGAGTTATCCTCTTATCGTTTATGACTCAACTATTGGATGCAGACAACTTTGCCTAAAGTATTAACTTTGTCTAATGTGGTTCTTCGTTTTACCTTCTCTTTTTCGAATAAGTTTTTTATTTTGCAACCTTGTTGCCTGCTACTTTTGTGCTCTAACATTGTTTCTCTATTGAGATATATCATTTTTTGAGCCAAAATTCTTGTGATATTTTTTCACATAGCAGAAATTCTGTCTTGTCATAGAATTACGACCGGTTGCGTACCTTTGGTGTTGGGTCAAGATTGTGTTCGTACGAGTACCCGTGTTACCGTCACGAATCAATTTTTAGAAACCCGAACAGTTACCTTCTGTAAGAAACCATTTAAATACCAAAACCCTTGAGTCTCGTACGCATACTCTGGGATTTTTTTGTGGTCTGTCAAGAATGTCTTCATCTAACTCTAGCGGTTTTGCAGAAGGGTTTCTTGACAAAGGTATTGGTTTCGAGTCCAAGGGAAGGAATAAAAGAACCCTAGTAGAAGATGATCATCCTAATGCCTCATGTTAATATTCCTATACACATCAGGATGTTGATATTGAGGATATGGTTTCTGCTGAAGTGGTTCATGATTTTCTTAAATATTTTGAGGAAGCAAAACTGCAGCTCGTTGATACTTTGAAGAATCTTGATGTGTTAAAAACTGAGTTGAAAAAGGTTACCTCTAACCTTGGTCTCATAAAGACACGTGTTAAAGAACTTCTCAGTGAGGATATCTTCTCTGAAGAAGCAGTTAATGCTGTCAATCATAAACTCAAAGACCTCAAGGATCGTGAGGATTCCGAATTATCTATCTAAGTTCGTGTTCTCTTTCGGCATAGGAGTTCCCTTTGTCTTTAGCTTGTTGATTTTATTTTATCTAGTAAATCTTCTTATGATAATTTTATTCTTTTGTTTTTAGGAAGAATAACTAGATTTTGGAATAGCCATTATTGTGACTACACATAGTTATGTCCAACCTTTTCATTTTTATTGTTTTTAGATTTATTTGATTAAATTCTAAATTTTTTTGGAAGATGATTTTTGCAGTATTAATATTTATGGTTTTATATATTGCAATTTGTTATAGGATATGTGTGTTTGCATTCGTGAACTATGATTGTCCCATACTTCGTCAAAAGTTAAGTCCTTCGTATGTCGATATGCATGTATTGATAAAAGAATGAATGAGCATTTGACATTACAAAAGTTTGAAGCCTATTATGTCATTATTGATGGAAGATAGGATGAACTTTTGTTTATGAAGATTATGTCTATTGTATGTCATTGTGCAAATAGTGATGGAAAATAGAATGAATCCTGTTCTATTCCGCAGTATTGATCTTCCCTGATCCATATTTTATGTATATACTGTGAGGCTACGTAAGTTCTCTTATGTTGAGCATGACCAATTGAATTGATCACACTCTTGTGGTAATTTAGTTGTGTATTCCGATTAGATTAATCATGGGTTTTCTTGTGGTAAAATTTAATTGAGTATTATTTGGATTCAAATTCATATTCGTATGTGATTTGTTATGTCCTAAGAAATCCTTCTTTTCTTATGAAATTAAGGTCGCTCTTGTTGTTCTTTCGGGAATGAAATTTTATGGGGGTAAGTTCTTAATTGAACTTGTGCTTAATTATGGGGGAGAGTTCTTAATTTCCAAATCTTTGTGGGGAATGCGGCTGTCAAATATTATAGGGGTTATCTTGTATCTTTATAAACTCCTTGATAAAAGCATTTAGCTTCGGCTTTATGATTGCATCTAAATAAGTTGATATGTGCTTGCTTTTGGTCATGAAATGTCTCTATGGAAATTTTCATTAGGATCCCGTTTTCGTACCTTTGCCAATTTTATTGACAAAAGTGGGAGAATTAATATGTAGTTCACACTACAAATACATATGGTTTTCGGATCATTATGTAAGGGGGAGTGGTTTCCATGTGAGATGGAGTATTTACTAAGGGGGAGTGATACATATCACCATAGTATTGTTGTCGAAGTTTTGATACAATTGAACTTTGATGTTGTATAATAATACTATGACACTGTGTAACAATGATTGAGAATTCTTGTTTTCTCATTGTTATAGCTACGTATTTTCAACAACGATGATGCTAAACTTACAACCATTGGAATCATTGGAGTACTTGGAAGTGACGAACATTTCGAGTAATGTTTAAGATTAGGCATGTGGAATAGGAGCTACAAAAGTTTATTTATCTATTTTGTATTCCATATGTATTAATAGTTTTGTCACTAAAATTGACAAAGGGGGAGATTGTTAGAGCACTGCTCGGTCGAAATCGCATGTGTTGCTATCTCATGCATGTTTGTCAATGTTAGTGATCAAAACTATAAGTCTTGATTTCTAGTCTACTACTATAGCTAAGTCTCGGACTAGGATAGAAAGTGTAGTTGAGCTCAAGAACTCCATGGCGACCATCATACAAGACGAAGAACTACTCAAGGAAATGGTGGAACTTCATCGACTAAAAGGTATGTGGAGACTTGAACTTATCTATCACTCAAAAGTATATCTACTCTATCTCCTATCTTGAGACAAAAGTCGTTTTGCTATATAGACTTTGATTATACACATTTGCTATTTCGAGCCGAGTTTATCACGCTTATCTATTTCTCGAAATATGTGTTGGTAATCTTTCCCTTTAGCTAAGTTCATCTTTACCTAGTGAAGAAAGTCATGTTAAGTTTCATGAATCGATTCGAGTGAATCAAATCGTTTTTGCTTCGATTGTGTCTTGTATACTTCTATAAGATCTAAGCAATTGAACTACTCTCTAACTAGTTCATTTGAGTCATTTGAACTAGTTATGGTAAAGAAGAATATGGTTGATATGAAAGTTCTCATATGGATAACCATTTGGTTAACTACTGTTGAACCAACGAATTTACATGTTTGGGTACGGTTACACAAACCTAAAATCGTGCATTTCATTTGTGTATAACAAGATAAGTTTTTGATCTAACGGTTGAAAGATATTAGCTTGAATCTAATCATGTTTTCATCTAACGGTGAATATTGAATGCTTTTTTACTAAGCTAACATTGATTGCAAACCCTGATTTGAAAGACTATATAAGGGAGAACTCTAGCAACTGGGAAACCTAATCCCCACACCTCCTGTGTGATACTAGTTGTATAAGCTAGAGTCGATTCTCCTTTAACCTTAGGTTTCTACCGAGACCCTATAGATTAACGACTTGAAGATTTCATTGGGATTGTGAAGCCAGACCGATACTACTTTCTTGTAGTTGTGTGATCTGATCTTGCTGATTCTATCGTATTGAGTACAATCGTAAAGATTGTCTTGAGATTGATATCTCTGATAGGCGAGATATAAAAGTAATCACAAACATCTTCGTCTCATCGTTTGTGATTCCACAATATCTTCTTTCACCGCGTCGATTAAGATTATTGTGTGGTGATTGATAATACTGAATTGTTCTTCGGGAATATAAGTCTGGCTTATCAATTGGTTCCTGTTCACCTTGATTTATCTAAAGACGGAACAAAACTCTTAGGTATTTCTGTGGAAGACAGATTTATCTATTAGCGTAGACTTTTCTGTGTGATACAAATTTTTTTATTAAAGTCTTCGACTTTGGGTCAAAGCAACTCTTGGTTGTGGGTGAGATCATCTAAGGGAATCAAGTGCGTAGTATCCTGCTGGGATAAGAGACGTAGGAGCATAACTATACCTTGGATCAGTGTGAGATTTATTTGGGTTCAACTATAATCCAGACCGAAGTTAGTTTATAGTTGGCTAGTGTCCGTAGTGGCTTAATACAGTGTGTGTTCAATCTGGACTAGGTCCCGAGGTTTTTCTGCATTTGCGGTTTCCTCGTTAACAAAACTTATGGTGTCTGTGTTATTTCTTTTCCGCATTATATTTTGTTATATAATTGAAATATCACAGGTTGTGCGTTTGAATCAATCAATTGGGAAATCCGACCTTTGGTTGCTGATTGAAATTGATTGATCCTTGAACATTGGTCTTTGGTATCTTTCAAGTGATTTATCTTGTATTCAATTAGTTCACAGATTTTTATTTACTTGAGTAAGAATTGAATCGAGAAAGAGAGATATAACTCTTTGATATACTTTATTAAGATTGAGTCTATTTGATTCTCTTGAAAGTATATTGGAGTTAGTCCATACAGATTGTTAATCGAAATACTGGGTGTGGTTGTTGTACCCCCGCTTTATCATTAGTGATCGAAACTATAAGTCTTTATTTCTAGTATATTATAGCTAAGTCTCGGACTAGGATAGAAAGTGTAGTTGAGCTCAAGAAATCCATGGTGATCATCATACAAGATGAAGAACTACTTTAGGAACTGGTGGAATTTCATCGACTAAAAATTATGTGGAGACTTGAACTTATCTATCACTCAAAAGTTTATCTACTCTATCTCCTATCTTGAGCAAATGTCGTTTTGCTATATACACTTTGATTATACACATTTGCTATTTCGAGTCGAGTTTATCTCGCTTATCTATTTCTCGAAATATGTGTTGGTAAGCTTTCGCTTTTGCCAAGTTCATCTTTACCTAGTGACGAAAGTCATGTTATGTTTCAATCACTTGAAAATGGCTTTGACGAAAAATGGTTTGTGAATAACAACTATATAAAGTCCTCTGAGAATGTTTCAATGATTGAAATGAGAGTTTAGATTATATAACCATTATTGGATATAAGCATTGCGTGGTAACACATATATGTATAAGTCCTTATTCCTTGAACCAAAGTATGTGTACTTTTCTGATCAGGAAAACCGGAACAGAGTCCTCGAACTGTCGCAGGTTCTCGTCCCGAGAAAATATGCTCGAGTTTGTAGACCATTTACAAACTTATGCCTCATGTTACTATGCCTATATGATCATCCTAATGCCTAGTAGAAGATTGAAAGGAAGAAAAGAACCCTAGTAGAAGATGATCATCCTAATGCCTCATGTTACTATGCCTATATACACCAGGATGTTCAGAATGAAGATATGGTTTCTGTTGAAGTGGTTCATGATTTTCTTAAATACTTTGAAGAAGCAAAACTGCAGTTCGTTGATACTTTGAAGAGTCTTGATGTGTTAAGAACTGAGTTGAAAAATGTTACTTCTGACCTTGGTCTCATAAAGAAACATGTTAAAGATCTTCTCAATGAGGATATCTTCTCTGAAGAAGCAGTAGATGATATCAATCACAAGCTCAAAGACCTCAAGGCTCGTGAGGATCCCGAATTGTCTATTTGACGTCAGTTCGTGTTCGACTTTGGCATAGGAGTCCACTTTGTTTTCTTTTAGCTTGTTGATTTTATTTGTCTAGTAAATCTTCTTTTCTTGTTTTACTTAGAAGAATAACTAGAGTTTGGAATAGCCATTATTGTGATTACACATAGCTATGTCCAACGTTTTCATCTTCATGTTTTTAGGTTTACTTGTTTAAATTCTAAAATTGTTTGGAAGATGATTTTCGCAGTATTAATCTTTATGGTTTCATATATTGCAATTTTGTATGGGATATGTGTGTTTGCGTTCGTGAACTATGATTGTCCCATACTTTGTCAAAATTTAAGTCTTTCGTATGTTGATATGCATGTATTGATAAAATAATGAATGAGCTTTTGGCATTACAAAAGTTTGAAGCCTATTATGTCATTATTGATGGAAGATAAGATGAACTTTTGTTTACGAGGATTATGTCTATTATATGTCATTGTGCAAATAGTGATGGAAAATAGAATGAATCCTTGTCTATTCCGAAATATTGATCTTCCCTTATCCATATTTTATGTATATATTGTGCGGCTCCGTAAGTTCTCTTATGTTGAGCATTTCCGATTAGATTAATCATGGGTTTTCTTGTGGTTAATTTAATTGAGTATTATTTGGATTCAAATTCATATTCGTATGTGATTTGTTATGTCCAAACAAATCCTTCTTTTCTCTTGAAATTAAGGTCGCTCTTGTTGTTCTTTCGGGAATGACATTTTATGGGGGAGAGTTCTTAATTGAACTTGTGCTTAATTGCCAAATCTTGGTGCGGAGTGCGGCTGTGGAATATTTACAGGGGTTATCTTGTATCTTTATAAACTCCTTGATGAAAGCATTTAGCTTCGACTTTATGATTGCATCTAAATAAGTTGATATGTGCTTGCTTTTGGTCATGAAATGTCTCTATGGAAATTTTCATTAGGATCCCGTTTTCGTACCTTTGCCAATTTTATTGACAAAAAGGGGGAGAATTAATGTGTAGTTCACACTACAAATATATATGGTTTCAGATCATTATGTAAGGGGGAGTGGTTTCCATGTGAGATGGAGTATTGATTAAGGGGAAGTGATACATATCACCATGGTATTGTTGTCGAAGTTTCGATACAATTGAACTTTGATGATGTATAATAATACTATGACACTGCATAACAATGATTGAGAATTCTTGTTTTCTCATTGTTATAGCTACGGATTTTCAACAACGATGATGCTAAACTTACAACCTTTGGAATCATTGGAGTACTTGGAAGTGACGAAGATTTCGAGTAATATTGAAGATTAGGCATGTGGAATAGGAGGTACAAAAGTTTATTTATCTATTTTTGTATTCCATATGTATTAATAGTTTTGTCATTAAAATTGACAAAGGGGGAGATTGTTAGAGCACTGCTCGGTCGAACTCGCATGCGTTGCTATCTCAAGCATGTTTTTCAATGTTAGTGATCAAAACTATAAGTCTGGATTTCTAGTCTACTATAGCTAAGTCTCGGACTAGGATAGAAAGTGTAGTTGAGCTCAAGAACTCCATGGCAATCGTCACACAAGACCGAGAAATACTCAAGGAACTGGTAGAACTTCATCGACTAAAAGGTATGTGGAGACTTGAACATATCTATCACTCAAAATTCTATCTACTCTATCTCCTATCTTGAGACAAAGTCGTTTTGCTATGTAGACTTTGATAATACACATTTGCTATTTCGAGTCGAGTTTATCTCACTTATCTATTTCTCGAAATACGTGTTCGTAAGCTTTCGCTTTTTCCAAGTTCATGTTTACCTAGTGAATAAAGTCATATTATGTTTCATTCACTTGAAAATGGCTTTGACGAAAAATGGTTTTTGAATAACAACTACATAACGTCCTCTAAGATTATTTCAATGATTGAAATGAGAGTTTAGATTATATAACCATTGTTGGATATAAGCATTGTGTGGTAACACATATATGTATAAGTCCTTATTCCTTGAACCAAAGTATGCGTACTTTGTTGATCAGGAAAACCGGAACAGAGTCCGCAAACTGTCGGAGGTTCTCGTCCCGAGAAATTCTACTGGAGTTTGTAAACCATTTACAAACTTATTCAGGGTACTTAAGTCCGCGTACTTAGGTTGGTTATTTTCTAAAAACGATTATTCGTGAACTTATACTTATATAAACTAAGGAATGCAAGTTTGCAAACCGTGGCTATAAAGTTCATGAATCGATTCGAGTGAATCAAATCGTTTTTGCTTCGATTGTGTCTTGTATACTTCTATAAGATCTAAGCCATTGAAAAACTCTCTAACTAGTTCATTTGAGTCATTTGAACTAGTTATGGTAAAGAAGAATATGGTTGATATGAAAGTGCTCATATGGATAACCATTTGGTTAACTACTGTTGAACCAACGAATGTACATGTTTGGGTACGGTTACACAAACCTAAAATCGGGCATTTCATTTTTGTGTAACAAGCTAAGTTTTTGATCTAACAGTTGAAGATATTAGCTTGCATCTAATCAGGTTTTCATCTAAAGGTGAATATTGAATAATTTGTTACTAAGCTAACATTGATTGCAAACCCTGATTTGAAAGACTATATAAGGGAGAACTCTAGCAACTGGGAAACCTAATCCCCACACCTCCTGTGTGATACTAGTTGTATAATCTAGAGTCGATTATCCTTTAACCTTAGGTTTCTACCGATACCCTGTAGGTTAACAACTTGAAGACTTCATTGGGATTGTAAATCCAGACCGATACTACTTTCTCGTAGTTGTGTGATCTGATCTTGTTGTTTCTATCTTATTGATTACAATCGTAACGATTGGATTGAGATTGATATCTCTTATAGGCAAGATATAAAAGTTATCACAAACATCTTCGTCTCATCGTTTGTGATTCCACAATATCTTCTTTCGCCGCGTCGATTAAGATTATTGTGAGGTGATTGATAATACTGTGTTGTTCTTTTGGAATATAAGTCTTGTTTATCAATTGGTTCATGTTCACCTTGATTTATCAAAAGATGGAACAAAACTCGTAGGTATTTGTGTGGGAGACAGATTTATCTATTACCATAGACTTTTCTGTGTGATACAGATTTGTTTATTAAAGTCTTCGACTTTGGGTCATAGCAACTCTTAGTTGTGGGTGAGATCAGTTAAGGGAATCAAGTGCGTAGTATCCTGCTGGGATCAGAGACGTAGGATCATAACTGTACCTTGGATCAGTATGAGATTGATTGGGGTTCAATTACAGCCCATACCGAAGTTAGTATGTAGTAGGCTAGTGTTTGTAGCGGCTTAATACAGTGTGTGTTCAATCTGGACTAGGTCTCGTGGTTTTTATGCATTTGCGATTTCATCGTTAACAAAACTTCTGGTATCTGTGTTATTTATTTTCCGCATTATATTTTGTTATATAATTGAAATATCACAGGTTGTGCATTTGAATCAATCAATTAGAATATCCAACCTTTGGTTGTTGATTTACATTGATTGATACTTGAATATTGGTTTTTGGTACCGTTCAAGTGATTTCTCTTGTATTCAATTAGACTCGAAGATTTCTATTTGCTTGAGTAAGAATTGAATCGAGAAAGAGAAATAAATTTCTTTGATATACTTTATTAAGATTAAATCTAGTTGATTATATTTTAAGTATATTAGAGTTTGGCCATACAGATTGCTAATCTAAATATTGGGTGTGGTTAATCCCCCCCCCCCCCCCCCC